>NW_015714026.1:0-262 GCF_001515625.1 Sinocyclocheilus rhinocerous
AATAATGATCTTTAAAAAAGCATCATATGACCCCTTTAACCAAATGAGTCGCTGTAGAAACCAGAGTATGTGAGCGGAGTGGGAGCGAGGAGTGGAGCAGCGTGATTTTGCCTGGAGCTAGGTGCAGATTATTTGAAAGTAGGAGCGTTGAGGTTTTCACTCGCTGCGAAAACGCTCCGCTACCGCTCCCTCACGAGCACAAATTATGCCAACTCAGGCATTAAACATAATTAGTTAGCTTGACAGATATGTGGATCACATA
>NW_015714027.1:0-262 GCF_001515625.1 Sinocyclocheilus rhinocerous
ACTAAAAATAGATGTGTGCGAACTGGAAAATGTATTTAGTTGCACCTGTGCGAATAATTATTTATTTTTTTACCAAAAAACAAAACAAAAAATCAAGCAGATAAAACACTTATAACGCGGTCTCAGAAAAAAAACTCACGTGATCCACGCAAAGTGCGTACAGGCGCCACATAAAAACGTGAGGTAAACGCAGTAACGCATAGAGAGAGATAGACATGGAACATACATGAATTATGAAGCCAATTAGTCATTATTTCATAAG
>NW_015714028.1:0-262 GCF_001515625.1 Sinocyclocheilus rhinocerous
ACTAAACTTTCGCTCCTTGTGCTTAAACGTTCAAATACACATAGTCAAAATGCCTGTCTTTGTGAGTATCCTCGTAAACACAGTTATTTGTGTCTTAAAATAACGTTAATAGTTAAAGATAAAGAATGTGTAGTGTTAGGCTATATGAGATCCTGCATTACATGATGAGATCTTAAAATAATAGTTCACCCAAAAATTAAGATACTGTCATCATATACTAAACCTCTATGAATTTATTTTTTCTCCTCAACATAAAAGAAGA
>NW_015714029.1:0-262 GCF_001515625.1 Sinocyclocheilus rhinocerous
ACCGACCGTTACTGGAAATGAAATTAAATTACTGGTTGATATGTCTTGATCTGAATAAAGTTTACACACACTTTTGGTCCGTGAACGAAAGTTTCATACACATTATGAATGGATTATTCCCTAGAAAGTGCACACAGCGCACTCCCTTTATCACTAAAAAGCGTCACTCATCATCGTTCATCACGATCTTACAAAGTTCCGTTATAATCAATGAAGGTCTCTAAACTGCACAATGAATCTCTTATTTACATCGCGTCTGCAC
>NW_015714030.1:0-262 GCF_001515625.1 Sinocyclocheilus rhinocerous
TGGTCACATATTTTCAGCAATACTCCAACAGCCAATGGAAAAAATCCTACTGGGATTTTTTTTGTGGAAACCAGGGTGATGATAACTTTCGGGTTGGCCTACAAAAATATGTCATTGCTACAGTACTCTATATAGATGACCTGAAAGCAAATAGACTCCCCAGAAAAGGAAAAAAAAAAGGTTTTACAAGGTCTTTGGCCTGAAGTTGTAAAAACCGTTCCCATTTTTTTGTATCATTGGCTTTATCTTGAACTGAAATAGA
>NW_015714031.1:0-262 GCF_001515625.1 Sinocyclocheilus rhinocerous
ATGCTTTCTTAGGCAACTACTATTCTCAAGTAAGTATCAGTTTTATACAGCTTAAGTCTTCCTAACTCAAAATAATAATTAATCGATAAAAAAAAAAAAATGAATCGACTAAGCATTAATATTATTATTTCAAAATGCATATGGAAGACTCCAGATGCCAAGTGCACATAGCGTGCTTCTGCATAGCATGCGATAAAAGATTGACCGCAGCACCAGAGCAGAAAGCTTTAACCCTCATAACGTATTTGGGTGCATTTTGAGA
>NW_015714032.1:0-262 GCF_001515625.1 Sinocyclocheilus rhinocerous
ACTCCCCGAGATTAGAGAAGCAGTCGTCAGTAAAATGACGTGTTTATGGGCGGGGTCAAGTTGTTCACGGCCGGCCAATGTAGAACATAGGCGGGAATTATGCAAATGTGCCCATGATGTGTAGCAGTCACGGAACGACTCATTCAGGCTGTACAGAGTCGATTCTTTCTATTGGGAGACAATACGTTTATTCATCACGCACTTTCGGCTTTACAACTTGCAGATCGTTTATATTCACATACAGCTACATTACACACTGCAT
>NW_015714033.1:0-262 GCF_001515625.1 Sinocyclocheilus rhinocerous
AAAGCTCTCAATGCTTCCAAATACTGTTGATGGTGTGTGTTTTTTTGGAAGCTCACAGTTGAGAATGTTATACCTCTGAGTATAGTTAGTGTGAGCAAAACAGATCAATGAAAACACCTTCTCACCTTACTATTTTGATGTACTGACACAGAGAAGAAACCGAAACCATTTTCATGGGAGAGAATTGAGTCTGTTTCTTTTACTAACACTGAAAAAAAAAACATTATTCAGTGTTCCACTTTTGATAATATATAGGCTATAT
>NW_015714034.1:0-262 GCF_001515625.1 Sinocyclocheilus rhinocerous
TTATAACCTTCTTCAGTGATACTGCAGCCTGAAAGTCTAAAAAAAGATGTTATTCTTGCTTATAACATTAGTTAGAATACAAATACACAACCCAAAAAATAAATAAATCTCTGATGAATCGCATTGTTTGGAATCTCTGTGGTTTCCAGTGTTTTTTTTTATGTCAAGCAGCCAGGTAGATGACTAGTTAAAATTCTAGGCAACTATTGTAAAAACAAGATGCAGCCACTGCAGCAAACTCAGTATGCAAACAAGATATATA
>NW_015714035.1:0-261 GCF_001515625.1 Sinocyclocheilus rhinocerous
ACTTTTATTTAGCAAGGATGCATTAAATTGATCAAAAGTGATAGTAAAGGCATTTATATTGTTGCAAAAGATTTGATTCTAATAAATGCTGTTCTTTCAAACGTTCTATTTATTAAAGAATCCTGAAAATAAAGTATCACGTTTTCCACAAAAATATAAAGCTGCTGTTTTCAACAGTGATGATAATCAGAAATGTTTCTTGAGCAGCAAATCAGTGTATTATAATGATTTCTGAAGGATCATGTGACACTGAAGACTGGA
>NW_015714036.1:0-262 GCF_001515625.1 Sinocyclocheilus rhinocerous
GCGTTTCTTGCCACACGCTTTTATTTTGAAATCTGAAAAAGGAAGGGCAGCGGTGCTGTGTTTGTACATTGCCGCGCTTTTTTGTACGTGAAGCGTCATTCCGACTAACGTTACCAGAGAAGAAAGATGAACTTTTGGGTATACGCTCTACAAATATACGCTTAAAGGGTTTCTCTCTATCTCTTAGCTCCTGGCTGATGAAGGGCACAAGGTACCATTTTAATTTCGTGCTGTGTGGTAAACTTTGAAAGACTTTGAAGTG
>NW_015714037.1:0-262 GCF_001515625.1 Sinocyclocheilus rhinocerous
TTAAAATATATTAAAAAAATATTTCACAGTATGACACTTTTACTGTTTTTTTTTGATCATATAAATGCAGCCTTGGTGAGCATTAAAGACTTGTTTCCAATCTCTTTAACAAATGGCCCAAAATCACCTGATGGTCATTTGAGTAATTCATAACATGGGAATTCTGGGAACAGCAGACACACCTCTGTACTCTCTGAGACTCTGTCTTCTCTCCGGTTGTGTTTTGCTGTGTCTCGCTCTCAGGTTGGACTTTGACTGACAT
>NW_015714038.1:0-262 GCF_001515625.1 Sinocyclocheilus rhinocerous
AACGCAGCAAATAACTGGCTTCCGGTTCTGAAACTGCTGGCGCTGCGGGTCTGCAGATGGATATATCTCGATTTATCAACATTACTTTGGCTACTTGATATTTCAATCACAAGTAAGGCTACTGTTAAATTATATTAAGCTCTCTGCTGAAATATCTCTGAGTTTGCCTGTCTGTGTTTCCTCTCTTTATCGTTTATTCGCTTAATCAAGGATGTTGAGCAAGGTCTGCGAGAATAACAGGATGCATCTGGAAAGAAGATAT
>NW_015714039.1:0-262 GCF_001515625.1 Sinocyclocheilus rhinocerous
ACTTCTTACTGACTTTTATAGGAGCAATATCATCAATAACATTCTCAGACAGTTTTTAAATGTATTTTCTAACCCATTTTAATGTAATTCATTTAATATAACTTAATATTAAACTTATGACGTATTAACTTAAATTAAGTTTAATTTAAATCACATCACTAAGTACTAACCTATGAATGCAAAAATAATCTTGACAGGTGAAAATTGGGGAAAAATTACAACACACACACACACAGGTTTGTTTTTGTGAAAAGTGGGGACA
>NW_015714040.1:0-262 GCF_001515625.1 Sinocyclocheilus rhinocerous
ACGGAGGAGGGGTGGGGTCTTTAGGTGGAGGTGGAGCTGGAACTGGAGGAGCGGGAGGAGGAGGTGGAGGAGGAGAGGGCTCCCTAGGGGGTGGAGGTGGTGGGGGGAGAGGAGCGGGCATCTGTATCACAGGATCTGGCTTTTTTGGGACAGGATGGGTTAGGACTTTTTTTGGTGGACTGGGCAAGTCTGGAGGAATGATGATCTGATGGACAAAGAAACATGAAACACGTAGCAGGAAGTGAAAGGAGCACAAAATGCA
>NW_015714041.1:0-262 GCF_001515625.1 Sinocyclocheilus rhinocerous
ACGCTTATAGCAATTCTAAGTACTTTCGTGCAGCAGTATGCATAGCTATTCAGATCGCTATTTTAGTTAATTTTAATAGCAGCAGCACGCATAGCAAAATTCAGACACAATGCTAGAAATATTAGCAGCAGTCTGCATGGCAATCCAGTTATTATTGTTGCTAATATAGCAGCGGCAGCAGAAAGTTCATTTAGTTACATGAAATTTCAGTGATAAGAACGCTTGGATGGTAGTGAACTTTTTAGGTGAAATAGGCATTTTA
>NW_015714042.1:0-262 GCF_001515625.1 Sinocyclocheilus rhinocerous
AGAACTCCCATTATGATGTATATGTTTTGAGGTGCACTCTTGTCATAACTTTATCTATTACTGTTCCTACATAAAATGGTAAAATATCTATTTAGGAGTCTTAGACCTTTCCAACAATATGTAGTTTGTCATGATTAGATTAGGATTTAACTGTAATATTGCAGTATAGATTATAGTAAAAGTAAACATCTGCCAGCAGGACGGTGACAGTTAAGGGGTTAAAAAATGTGGTTAAACGCTTTTAAAAAAAAAATCATACTTT
>NW_015714043.1:0-262 GCF_001515625.1 Sinocyclocheilus rhinocerous
ATAAATAAATAACCACCACTCAGGTAATTTATTTAGATCAAAGAGATATAATTGACTTTACCTACTGTGCACCAAAATGAGAATTAATGGAAATTATCGTCTCAATCACGGTGATGGCAGGTAGTGGTTTTTTTTTTGGCGCCGGAAAAAGTTAAGGAGTGGGGGAAGGGTGACAACAATAAGCATATGCCCCAATAAAAATTAGGCCCATTGAGCTCTCCGCTCATGCTGACATTGTATTGTATTAAGTATATATATATAT
>NW_015714044.1:0-261 GCF_001515625.1 Sinocyclocheilus rhinocerous
CTTTTCCACGACATTCTAATTTATTGAGATGCACCTGTAGGTCATCTTTACACTATTGACAAAAGTTTTATGTATAAGGCCCATTGTGTGCAGCATATTTATTGTTTTAAAATTTCACAATGATGTAACCGATAGAGCACCTTTAGTGCTCTCGTTTAGTACACAACTAGTCATTTATGCAGTGTTACATTTACTTAGCAAAGGAACAAATGTGTGCTCGATCTGAATTTTCAAATGTCCTCACTTGTACCCTCATTTAGC
>NW_015714045.1:0-262 GCF_001515625.1 Sinocyclocheilus rhinocerous
TAAGTATAGAATAAGAGTGTGTTTGGCACCACATCACAAATGGAGTATCTTTCGCTATTTATCTATTGCTCTGTCATTTCTTTGAAAAACAGACACCAAATATGAAAACTATAGAGTCTAAAACCTTTCAAATGATATATAGTTTGTCAATATTACTTTAGGTTTAGACCAAGATATTATCATTAAAAAATGTGTAATCGCAAACATCCCACAGGTATGGGGGAGGGGCAGTCAAAAATAGTGGTTAAAAACATTTTTATAA
>NW_015714046.1:0-262 GCF_001515625.1 Sinocyclocheilus rhinocerous
ATACAGATATTATAACAATCTATCGATAAACACACACCTTGTGTCATCTGTTTCTGTTTGAGTCTGCTCACGCTGCACTGCCGCGGTCTGCGGATTGAAGAGACGAGGTCTGTCGCCGTTTTCATATGAAATTTAAAGTGGACTGATTCTGAGGCGATCACGAATTTACGTCCTTTTCGGAGAACCAGGACAAATATTTCAATCGATAGCTCAGGTATAAGTGGCACCGAAATGAGGCACTGAAATCTGCGTTCTGATTCGG
>NW_015714047.1:0-262 GCF_001515625.1 Sinocyclocheilus rhinocerous
ATAATTAATTCCCTAAAATTAAGTAATCAGAGACATTACAATACATATCATTACTGTTTTATTGTAGACTAAAATAACTCTTATTATGTATTAATAAAAAAAATGTGTATGCCCTACGGAAGCAAAGCATTTGCGTCTGATGTTTCGTTTTAGTTTTTTAGAAAAATAATATGTATGAATGAGAAAATAAAGTGCAGGACGTGCTTGATGTTAAAAGAGTTATTAATTGCAATAAGAAATATATATATATATATATATATAT
>NW_015714048.1:0-262 GCF_001515625.1 Sinocyclocheilus rhinocerous
ACATGTTTATTTCAGCTTTTATGAAATTAAATATATCTCAACATGAACACAACAGTTCAATAGTTTGGTGTTAGGCTGGATTTTTTTATGTTCTTGAAAGAAGTCTATTATGCTCACAAAGGTTGCATTCATTCAAGCAAAAAATACAGTAAAAAAAAACGTAAATTTGTGAAATATTACAATTTTAAATAAATGTTGTCTATTGGAATATATTTTAAAATGTAATTTATTCCTGATTTTCAGCATCATTACTCCAGGCTTC
>NW_015714049.1:0-262 GCF_001515625.1 Sinocyclocheilus rhinocerous
AAAGCTTATTTATTCAGCTTTCAGATGATGTATACATCTCAATTGCAAAAAATTGACACTTGAGACTGCTTTTGTGGTCCAGGGTCACACATATACACACACACACACACACACACACAATTCATATCATTTTACCTCTATTTTTAAAGTCATATCACATCAACCTGATATGTATTTTTGTATTCATGTATTATATAGAATTTTGTTATACATTTAATTATTTAAATGCACTATTATTGTTATTTATTATTATTATTATTAT
>NW_015714050.1:0-262 GCF_001515625.1 Sinocyclocheilus rhinocerous
ATATCATTTTCAGTGTTCTTATATGCAATAATTGCATTAGTTAAAATATTTTCTGATGTTTTTGCACTGTTATAAAGTGTCATGAAATTAGGTATAAAATGTGATATTTTGTTTTTGAGACAGAAAGAATTGAGGGAGAGAAATGATTGGGAGAGAGGACACGGAAATACATGTTGGTGTTATATCTTTCACTTGGATTTTATAAGTTATACTGGTCAAAAGATGTATAGCCTGAATGCACTGTAAGTCGCTTTGGATAAAA
>NW_015714051.1:0-262 GCF_001515625.1 Sinocyclocheilus rhinocerous
ATAGAGCTTGACACACATCAAGAGAGTCTTTGGGGGTTTTCTCTTTGGTATTATTTCCTGTTTTATGTCTGTTTTTTGCATGCCTTTGCGTGTTGCACCACATGTGATTTGGTGGACATATGTTTGGCAATAGTACAATACAAATCAATAAAAGTTAAAAAAAATTAATAATAGTAAAATAAAATAATATGCAAAACATTTATTTTCTAGAATTTAATTTTTTTAACAAGTTTTTTTTCCTTCATTATGATATCAGGACATC
>NW_015714052.1:0-262 GCF_001515625.1 Sinocyclocheilus rhinocerous
AGATAACTCTGAGTAAAAGTCTATAGGCTATGGCTAAATAATTCAGTAATCTGGGACTGTACAGAAGCTTCATATAGCTTAATTCTTGACTTAAGATTTGAAAAAGTTCTAAAATCTAAGTGAATTTACCATGGTTCCTAAAAAGATAGGATTCTGAGTTAGGATGTGTCTCTAATACAGCTTCTGGTAGCAAACTCGTTAGACACAGGGTCAATAGTATCAAAAAGAAAATACTTATAAGAGCTCATAAAGCCTATCTCTC
>NW_015714053.1:0-262 GCF_001515625.1 Sinocyclocheilus rhinocerous
ATATTATTATAACTATTATATATGTTAGATATTTATATATATTATGTTTATTTAATTTGTATTTAATTATTAGATTAAGTACAATATTATTAAGTTGGTTAACATGCTAGTAACTTGCTAATCATGCTAGTAGCATGCTACCAACATGCTAGTAACATCAAACTTTAAACTTTTTAAACTTTTCAAACTTTTTTTAAACTTTCTGGTCCGGCTTTTCCAAGCCAACTTAAAGTTTGTCTTGACAAACTTTTTTATCTAGTTA
>NW_015714054.1:0-262 GCF_001515625.1 Sinocyclocheilus rhinocerous
ATCAGTGCTGTACAGTGAACAGCTGTTTTCATATGATGAGATAGTCATCATGAGCTGGCCTGGTTACAATCAAAATAACTTTTTTTAGTATTTATTTATATATGTTCAGGTTTTGCACAATCAACCCAGTGAAACTGTAGCATGCAAACACAATGTTGCTCTAATAAAATTATAGTGAATGAATTTTAAATATATGTAATGCATATAAATATTTGAGCTCCAGTGCCATTTAGACACAAACAGACATCAAGAACCAGCATAT
>NW_015714055.1:0-262 GCF_001515625.1 Sinocyclocheilus rhinocerous
AAAGGCAATTGCTCAGATGGACCAAGTAGACAAGCCGGAGTCTGAAATCTTTGCTCATGGATGCTCAGGTGTGAGAAAGAATTTGAAAAAGATGACCAGACTGAACTCATCGAAAGTCATCATTTGAAGACATTATGGTAATCGAATACAAGGCAGAATGTGCTAGTTTACGCCAGTCCAGTCAATCTCATCAGTCTTATTCCAGTGTAAAGAAGAATAAAGCCCTGCACTGTGGTGGTAACCGTTTCTTAACTGTTGGGGA
>NW_015714056.1:0-262 GCF_001515625.1 Sinocyclocheilus rhinocerous
ATCCAAACTGTGTACATATTTAATTGTAAAGGGCTTTTAAAACCTGCTAGAGTTATCCAGCCAAGAACAACTAACTAAAAAAAAAAGAAGAAACCCAGAACTACTTTTCCGACGGACTGATATGACATAAACACTGTTATCCATTTGTACATTCTCTAAGACACATATTTTAGATTCACAGTTCATTTAAAAGCCTTTGGTGTGTAAGAATAGTTTTACCCTAATAAAAGTTATAGGAGCATTAAATAGTTAGTAAAGAAAC
>NW_015714057.1:0-262 GCF_001515625.1 Sinocyclocheilus rhinocerous
ATATAAACTAATTTCTGTGTTATTTTATTAGCATTTATATAATTTTCGTTTATACATTTTTTGCATATATATGTTTATATAGCTTTTGTTCATTTTTATTTTAGTTTATTTTAATACATCAAGTTAAACTAAATTAAAATAAGAAATGTTGAAAATTAGAAAATTAGCTGAAATTGTATACTTTTAACGTTTTAATTGTATCAGTTAACGTTTATTTTATTTCACATACAGGTGCATCTCAATAAATTAGAATGTCGTGGAA
>NW_015714058.1:0-262 GCF_001515625.1 Sinocyclocheilus rhinocerous
ATTACGCCACTGGGTTTGATTGTTACATGACTGGTTTTGGAATCAGCATTGGGACAGTATTGTAATCTTGTGCCATCCTGAGGAGGAGGGCTTCTCCACCCGAACATCTCCCAAGGTTTATTCCTCTGTAACTAAACCTTTTGGGGAGTTTTTTC
Organism: Sinocyclocheilus rhinocerous; assembly: GCF_001515625.1. Taxonomy (NCBI): domain Eukaryota; kingdom Metazoa; phylum Chordata; class Actinopteri; order Cypriniformes; family Cyprinidae; genus Sinocyclocheilus; species Sinocyclocheilus rhinocerous. The sequence continues at coordinate 156 of NW_015714058.1, forward strand.
TTCACACTGTCACCTTTGGCTTCTTCACTGGGTGACACAAAGACCACAGTATGTATTTTAAGAAGTGCTGCTTAAAATGTATTTATAAATATTCAGTATTTTAGTTT
>NW_015714059.1:0-262 GCF_001515625.1 Sinocyclocheilus rhinocerous
AAAATCCAAAAGAAAACAGTAAGTTGTATAAGACCCAACATCACAGAGTGACATTCACATGAAAAAAAATAAAACTGAACAAAAACCAATATGCACTTTTGGATATTGGGGAAAGCGAAGGGGTGCAGTACACAGGCAGACTGATTTGTGTCAGGTAATTTTAGCACTCTGATTATCTGCAGGGTGAATGCGGAGGCCTCGTGCCGTCAAGATACCGGAGTAATGGTTATAGTAGCGCTAGCTAAACATCTACATACTACCC
>NW_015714060.1:0-262 GCF_001515625.1 Sinocyclocheilus rhinocerous
ATGGCAAGTATCTTAAACTCTGAATGTGTTTATGTAAAAGAATGAATATGTAGCTTTTGAGTTTTGACAGAAATTTCATAATTAGATTTTTGATGCACAAGTTTTTGATTTAATTTGAATCCAATGTCAATTTCATACAATACTGAGTGCATGTCAATTATTCAAGGAAAAAAAATCTCTCAACTAAAGCCAAAAAATATAACTTAGTCAACTTTACTAAAATATTAATGGTTAAAATTAACAACACAGCCCAAACTATTAA
>NW_015714061.1:0-262 GCF_001515625.1 Sinocyclocheilus rhinocerous
GTCAGTACTCGGGTGAGGGCTCCCTCTGCTGGCTTGGCGTTACAGTAATTTAAAGCAGTTTAACAAAAGGCAGCAACATAACAAAACGTGAAAAAAATGACACTGTAAATGTATAGTGAGAGTCTTTTTGGCTATCACATTAGCATATGCTGTTGATAACTAACACTAAAAAATTAAAGATCAGAGTGAACATGATGTTTATGTAAGCAAACCATATATTTACATTTATATTTAGTCATTTAGCAGACGCTTTTATCCAAAG
>NW_015714062.1:0-262 GCF_001515625.1 Sinocyclocheilus rhinocerous
ACGCCATGAAGTAGAACATAGTCCTCAAACAGACAATGTGCAACTGTCTGTGCTGACTGATTAGGCAAAGGATACAAATTGACAAATTTAGTGAAGTAGTCCTCGACAACCAGCACATACCGGTTACCTTTTGAAGTCGCAGGCAGCTCTAAGATGTCCATAGCCACTCTTTCAAATGGCCGCACTGACTGGGATCCACCCATCGGCGCACGATGGACTGGAACAGGACTGCGCCGTGTCTGACACGCCTTGCACTGCTCAC
>NW_015714063.1:0-262 GCF_001515625.1 Sinocyclocheilus rhinocerous
ATATATTGCAATTGAAATGTACCAAAATAGAAAACAGTTATTTTAAATTGTAATATATTACAATATTACTGATTTTACTGTATTTTTGATCAAATAAATAAAATGGTGAGCCGAAGAGACTTTCCAAAACAAAAAAAAAGATCTTACAAACCGCACACTTTTGAACAATAGTGTAAATCATAAACCTTTTGGTGCTTGTATTTTTTAAATGTTTGTTTTATTAATTTTTAAAAAATTTTTTTTATAATTAATATTTTTTTTG
>NW_015714064.1:0-262 GCF_001515625.1 Sinocyclocheilus rhinocerous
ATTTACTCGCCCTCATGTCATTCCAAACCCATATTACTTTCTTTATCACAAAAACATATATTAGGCAGAATGACTGTTTCAGTCTCCATTCACTTTTATTGCATCTTTTTTTCTCCATACAATAAAGAGAATGGTGATTGAGCCTGTAAAAATGTGCAACTTATTTATGAATACTATTTTTCTTTTCAGGAGTATCTTGTATAAAGGTGTTACCAGTGACCTGCCTGACCTCTCAGTCCTGCAAGTGGCAGAGGTGTATAAG
>NW_015714065.1:0-262 GCF_001515625.1 Sinocyclocheilus rhinocerous
CGAAAATAATGCGAACCCCGAGAACCGTGACTTGCTTTTCTCATTCCTCACCTCCGCCTCCCCCATCAACCAACCCCCAACTCCATCCATGAGAAATGGGTGGTATTTCTAAGGGGAACTCGCCTTTCCTTTTTTAGCCTCCATTTTTATTTCAACAACAAGTGAGTGGAAACGACAAGGAAGAGAAGGCAACCGAAGATTCGCTCACGTTACTGCGGATAGCATATATCGAAAACTATATATATTTATATATATATATATA
>NW_015714066.1:0-262 GCF_001515625.1 Sinocyclocheilus rhinocerous
TCAAATATTTCTGAATAATGACCACTGTCCACAGAAATTACTGGCCGTTCATCAAGAAAAATGATGTATCCTAAAGAGCAGTGATTGTGTTTTGTATTTATTAATACTCTTTACAACTTAGTAAATAACATTTTAACTCAAACCATGTTTATTGTATTTAAATATTAATTTACTGCATTATCCATCTAAAATCTATCATTATCTAAAGAAGCACAAAATCACTTTCACTGACTTTTACATTAACTGTTCCCTTCTGGTGGAA
>NW_015714067.1:0-262 GCF_001515625.1 Sinocyclocheilus rhinocerous
GTGATTTTAATAACTGTAATACAGTAATATCTCAGGAAAGCAGCTGGAACTCATTGTCATGAATGTTTTGGACACTAGTCCATTAAGCTGTTGACTGAATGTTTCTGAATGCAGTTTATTTTACAAATATAATGAATAATCAGGTTATCTTATTTGACAAATAAAAAAAAAAAATATATATGTAAGTATATATTTACATTTAAAATATATTTATACATTTTTTATTAATTAATTTAAATATTTTTTTAAAATATTTTTTTAA
>NW_015714068.1:0-262 GCF_001515625.1 Sinocyclocheilus rhinocerous
TTTTCTGAAGAAATCCAGAATTTATCCCTCACTTTCAATTAATTTCAGTACTCTTCTGCCTGTAAAATTAATCTAGATAAAATCTAAAGATTTTTATAGTTTTAGAGAAATGTTAAGATAATGTTTAAAATTTCATTTTAAAATACTTTTTTTTTGTCTAAATATAATCCATTTGTCCCTCATCACCACTATATTTTAATCTAGAATAATAAAGAAAATGAATTAAAATATCAAGTGTTCATTATGTCGTTTTTTCCCCAAG
>NW_015714069.1:0-262 GCF_001515625.1 Sinocyclocheilus rhinocerous
GAGCCACCAACCAACTCATTGAATCTCTTAATAAACACTTACATTTGTCCTTCAGTCCGATCGCCCTGAACAACAAAGCTACAGTTAAGGAGAACTGTGACGTAATCATTGAACGCATACATGAGATCCAGGCAGAAGTGGAGAAGATTGATAAAAAGCTGAAGGAGAAGCTGGAACCAACACTGTATGAGAAACTGAAAAACATTAATCTGTCTGTCCATGACCTTACACAAGTTTCAAGAGATATTTCTAAAGCTGTAGG
>NW_015714070.1:0-262 GCF_001515625.1 Sinocyclocheilus rhinocerous
ATGGTGATTACCTCGTTTAATTGCTTTAGTAGGCCATTAAAAAAAAAAATTCTGAAAATATTAAACGTAATTTATTTGCTAAAAATCTGCCCTTTCACTGTAATTCTCAAATCACATACAGCCAATAAATGCGCTATATCATGTTTAATGCAAATATAATTTGGTCACAAGATACAAATGAGAGCCAATGATATTTGACTTAATTGACATATGTCATGATCACCAGCTGGAGTGCCCTGGTTGTCCACTAGAGGGCACTCCA
>NW_015714071.1:0-262 GCF_001515625.1 Sinocyclocheilus rhinocerous
ATTGATTTTACTGGCGATATAAAATTATGCAAAATTGTGACAAATGTAATATTTTTTTCTATGTAGCCATTGTGTTTCCTAAAGTGATCCTTTCTTATCTCATGAACATGACAGAGTCAAGACAGAAATGTTTTAAAAGTCAACGTGAAATAGTTCACACAAAAATGACTTTACTTCCCCTCGAGTCGTTCCAAATCTGTGCGCCTTACTTTCTTCTGTGGAGAAAACACAAACAAACCAACAATACACTGACTGTATGGAG
>NW_015714072.1:0-262 GCF_001515625.1 Sinocyclocheilus rhinocerous
ATTTCACACGTCTACGTACTGAGCGCTTTACCAATGCCAGCTCTTTCTTCTCATCATCAGCAAGCCCGAACAATATTTAAACAATATATTCATTTGTCATGCACCTGAAGGCTGGACCCATGCATGTTTTGTCCTGATCTTCTCTTCCAAAAAACAGTTCACAATGAGTGTAGCAGTGGTACACCAAACTTCAAATAACGTCAAAAATGTATCTCCTCAGAGGCAAGGCAAGGCAAGTTTATTTATATAGCACATTTCATAC
>NW_015714073.1:0-262 GCF_001515625.1 Sinocyclocheilus rhinocerous
TTATAGGCTGTTAGAAGCTCACCGTTTTGAATCGGGCTAAAGTAGCTTTGATAGTTTTAAACACTGATTGGTTATGTACTTGCTCAATAATTGATTGAAAGTTATGGAATGCAGCTTTAATAGTTAGTTAATAGTGAGAATAGGATCTTAAAATAAAGTGTGATCACACTTTTACACACTTAAAACTATTCAATTATATTTGTAAAGACAAATAGCTTAAGTAAATATGTACGAGCAACTATGTCGTCAGAACCTTAGTATG
>NW_015714074.1:0-262 GCF_001515625.1 Sinocyclocheilus rhinocerous
ATTGCATTTTGACGGTGCATGTAAATGCACACAATATAGGTTATGTTCAATACATTTCTAAAAAAAAAATCTAGGTTAGCCGATTATCTTGAAAATCTATATATATATAGTTGGTTTTCCATACTGTTGTTGGCACGTTCTCCGACAAAAAGATGCGATACAACCTGTTTTCTGGTTTGTCATGTGACGTTCAAAATATTTCACATCCGGAGGCAAATCCTTAAAGGGGTCATATGATGCTTTTTTTAAAGATCATTATTTG
>NW_015714075.1:0-262 GCF_001515625.1 Sinocyclocheilus rhinocerous
AAAAAAAAAAAGTCAGAATTGCGAGATTTAAACGCAAAATTCTTTAAAAAAAGTCAGAATTGCGAGATGTAAACGCAAAAATCTAAGAACACAATCATAATTGTGAGATTTAAACACAAAATTCTTTAAAAAAGTCAGAATTGTATCAGAATTGTGAGATGTAAATGCAGAATTCTCAAGGCCCATCACACCAAGGACGATAACTATAAAGATAACAATATAGTTTTAAAAATCATTCTCAATATTAAAGAATAGCAGAGTC
>NW_015714076.1:0-262 GCF_001515625.1 Sinocyclocheilus rhinocerous
ATTACATCATTGTCCAGTATTGTACTGTCAGCAATTTATAAAAACTTTTTCATAACTGTAATATACACATAATTATTCAGGTGTTATTCATTTTGTTTAATTATTCTGAAAGAGCTGCATTTTGTTTAATGAAGTTTAATTTGGAATAAATTAACTATAAATTGAAGTTTTACAAAATTGCATTTGAAAGGATTAACCCTTATGAAGTTGAGGTGACAGTGCATATGTGACCCTGGAGCACAAAAGCAGTCTTAAGTCGCTG
>NW_015714077.1:0-262 GCF_001515625.1 Sinocyclocheilus rhinocerous
ATTGGACAGAACACATGCTGGGTTATTTGGACCCAGCTGGTTGGGGTAGACTAAATGTTTTTACACATGCTGGGTTGTTTTAGCCATTTAAGACAACTATCGTTTAAAAATTATTTAGCTGGCTTAAAATGGCTAAAAAGTCATTTGTATTCATGTCCGGATATAGTTTTATTCGTTTTGATGACATTTTTGGATGTACATTGTACATTGGATTATAATTTAGATTTAGAATAACTAATGGGGAGATAATTTGTTTATATAA
>NW_015714078.1:0-262 GCF_001515625.1 Sinocyclocheilus rhinocerous
TTCTAATATTCGATATAATTTTCGCGCTATCAGTATGTGGGGTATTGAAACTGCTTTTGAATGAGCGCTCGCTGTTCACTTTCACTTCACTCTGTGTAAATCATCTCACAAGATCAGATGTTTGTCAATTATGGGATCAATTTTCCGCCCAAACTATTGCAGTCACAGATAAAAAATAATAAGCATGAAACCAAAATTTAAAAACGCAAGTAAAAATATATTGCACAAAGTTTAAAAATGAAAGCAAAGTTTTCAGAATAGC
>NW_015714079.1:0-262 GCF_001515625.1 Sinocyclocheilus rhinocerous
TAATGCTAATACTCATCTGAGTGATGCGGCAAGTTTGACAAAAGTTCTGGAGGAGATAAGGGAATTTCGCAAAGACACAAAACAACAACTAAACGAGATTTTCACCGAACTCACCAGTGTTAATCAAAAGATTGCGGAGGCGGAAACGCGAATTGGAAAAGTAGAAGACCGCGTTCAAAACGTAGAACAGGTGATGAGCAAGATGATAAAAGTGATGAACCAACAGGAAAATAAACTTCTCGACCAAGAAGGGAGATCACGA
>NW_015714080.1:0-262 GCF_001515625.1 Sinocyclocheilus rhinocerous
GTCACCTGATTCTTCAGAAATCATTCTAATATGCTAATTTGCTGTTCAAGAAACATTTCTTAGTATTAGCAATGCTGAAAACAGTTGTGCTGCTTAATATTTTTGTTGAAACCTTAATCGTTTTTTTCTTAGATGAATAGAACGTTCAAAAGAACAGAATTTATTTGAAATAGAAATCTTTTGTAAAAAAAAAAATCTTTACTGTTACTTTTTGTTTTTTTAATGTTCCTGTGGCTCAGTGGTAGAGCATTGCGTTAGCAGC
>NW_015714081.1:0-262 GCF_001515625.1 Sinocyclocheilus rhinocerous
TAAATATAATAATAATTTTGGTATTTTTATGTACTATTATTTATTCATATTTTGTATTTTTTAATGTATTTTCAGTTTTCATTTTAATTTAAGCTTTAATATTTTTAGTAATTTTGTTATGTAGTTTTTTGTCACTTGTTATTTTTTTTAAGATTCTATTTTTTGTTTCAATTAATTTTATTTCAGTTCAGTTATTCCCGACAAAGTATTGATAGTGGTGTAAATATTGACAGCTGTATGAATAATTTTTGGTTTATTGTAA
>NW_015714082.1:0-262 GCF_001515625.1 Sinocyclocheilus rhinocerous
ATTAATACAGCATTTGCATTTTTTCACAAATAGTGTTTGGGATTTTAAAAATTTAAATGGAAATGCCAATGTTGCAGTTTGGTGGGAGGCCTTGCATCACAGAATAGATTTTTCTCATTTTTCATTTTATGCATGCCTTTAACAAATACCCCCAAACAAATAACTGAATACATTTTCATGGGGTGAGGGGGGGGGTCTCTTTGGGCCCTGCTGGAATTGAAGATGTTAAAGAGGGGAGGAAAGAATCGCTGTATGAGTTTCG
>NW_015714083.1:0-262 GCF_001515625.1 Sinocyclocheilus rhinocerous
ATGTGATAAAATGTTAATGGTATGAATGTTACAGTAAAAATAATGTGCATACTGTTTTTGGAAATGTGAAATTACTCAATATGCATTTTTTACAGTTTTTTTTTTTTTACAGTGTTGAACTGTAATTCATTCATATTCATATCATCCATAGTATTTTTAACCTCTGATTTACATGTACTGTACTGTAGTCCTTTCAGGGGATACAAAATCCAGTTTAAATTTGTATTTTTGAATTGTTGCTTGATGAATAAAACTTTTCTTA
>NW_015714084.1:0-262 GCF_001515625.1 Sinocyclocheilus rhinocerous
ATGTGCAGCTCAGTGTCACAGACTCTCCTTCTCTCCTGATTATATCATCCTTGTCTTTTGGTTCAATGCGGTCTGCAAATGCACCTGCAAAATAATTAATTATATTTCATAAAAGTTTAATCAAACTCCTTTATATCAATATATGATGTCAGCATTGTAGTTCAACATCTATGAATTAAATATTTTTATATCTATTTTAGTCTAGTGCTAATATTTAAAGTGCACTTTACCTGGTACTGTTATAAGAATCAGTAGAACACAT
>NW_015714085.1:0-262 GCF_001515625.1 Sinocyclocheilus rhinocerous
AGAAAAGTCATGCAGATGTTAGACCATATTTGTGTTCTTCGTGTGGAAAGCGGTTTAAATGGCTCAGTAGTTTAAAATGGCACCAGAAAATAGGTTATCTGTGAAACTAAAGCTACGTTCTCACCGCAGCTCAATATGGCCCAAATCTGATTGTCCACATTCTTGACCGAATGCATTCTCCAACTCTTTACGAATTTGACTCGTTTGGCTTTTTTATTTTTTTTGTCTTGTACATATGAACTGCTGTGTGTGTGTGTGTGTG
>NW_015714086.1:0-262 GCF_001515625.1 Sinocyclocheilus rhinocerous
AGAAATTAAACTAAGAAAACATTAAAACATGATTTATAATTGCTACTTTTGCTTTTTTTTACAATAAAATTGTAAGATTTAGCATGAAATCAGTTTCATGTCAGATGTTTGTCCATTATAATCACATCACAATTTTTCTCAATGATTTCAGATTCTGGCGTCCTATAAGGCGCTGATGGAAAGGATGCTGAGCATGCTGGGAGCTCACAACGCCACACTGAAATCCAGAGAGATTCTGGATCTGGAGACGAGACTTGCGAAT
>NW_015714087.1:0-262 GCF_001515625.1 Sinocyclocheilus rhinocerous
ATGTCACAGAAGCCCTCATCTTCCTCTCGCTCCTCCACATTAAGGCCCTCGATGAGTTCTGCTGTCTCTTCAGAGTCTGGGTTCATGTCCTGCAGTGCCTGTCCAGTCTGCTGGAACAAATACTGCACTCCAATGAGCTCACCTGGAATAAAAACAAACAAACAGAAATTAAATACACTGAACAAAATTATGAATGCAACACTTTTGTTTTTGCCCCCATTTGTCATGAGCTGAACTAAAAGATCTAAGACTTTTTCTATGT
>NW_015714088.1:0-262 GCF_001515625.1 Sinocyclocheilus rhinocerous
GTTTTAGCGTGTTAATGGATGCTATTAAAAGATCACTGATTACAAGATTGCAGGCTGATTCTGAGAATCCTGATGTGAAGATGAGGAAGAGTAAGAAGTCTTTGAAGGATCTCTAAGTTTGCGTCAGGCTGCGGCCTCGTCTTTCTAATCATCAAAGACCTTCTGCCTCAAACTGGTCCTCTCTCAGTGCAATTTAAGCAAAGATCAACTGAAGCCTCAAGTTGCATCAGGACTCTTTCAACAGGCAAGAAGTGCAAGTATC
>NW_015714089.1:0-262 GCF_001515625.1 Sinocyclocheilus rhinocerous
ATATAAGCAAATAAGCAGTTTTTGTACATTATTTCACCAAAAAAATAAAAATAAAATAAAATAAAAATAAATAAAATTAGACAATTTCAGTCCTGGTTCATCAAAAACCAACAGATGGCCTTGGAATTGAGTCACTGTGTGTCTCTGATGCTATCTGGTGGGGAACAATGACATAAAATAGCATTTTATGGTTACAGCCACTAGAGGGGCCTATAGTATCCTATGGAGATTTTTAACTGAGCAAAACAAGTGAAACATGAGA
>NW_015714090.1:0-258 GCF_001515625.1 Sinocyclocheilus rhinocerous
CACACACACACACACACACACACACACACACACACACACAGCGCTCGCGAGTTTTTGACCAAGTGTACAGCGAGATGTATCGTGGGTGGTGTATTGCGTTTTTTCGGGTTCGGTTTGAATACCGTTACACCCCTAATTTTAATATTAAAATAGAAATTTTAAATTGTAACAATATTTCACAACATTGTTTCTGTATTTTAGTGAAATAAATGCAGCCTTAGTGAGCATAAGAAGCTTCTTTCAAAAACAGCAAAAAAA
>NW_015714091.1:0-262 GCF_001515625.1 Sinocyclocheilus rhinocerous
AATGGCCTTATAAAACATTTGATCTTACCTTTTCATATTCATATCCAATTGGGCTCAAATTTTTTGTAGAAAAATTCTTAGACACCACTGCTTTGTCTCTGGGAGACAAATATCCTAATCTCTGAGTCACGTGTACCCAGATAGCATGTGGATGTGGGCCACTTAAGGCAATGATATAGCACTGCTGGCCTTCTTATGGCCCGGACAAAATGGATGCAAGCCTGAAGTGGCCCATATGTAAAACAGCAAAAATGACCCAAAT
>NW_015714092.1:0-262 GCF_001515625.1 Sinocyclocheilus rhinocerous
AATGTGTTCTTTTCTCTAAACATCGAGCTTCCATTTAAACTAAAAATTTTGTTCTCATCTGTCCATTAAACCTTTCTCCAGTAGCCCTCTGGCTTGTCCACTTGATCTTTTAGAAGGTACCCTAGGTTCCCTTTGCAACCTCATGGACTATTACTTGTCTTGCTTTTAGAGAGATCTTTGTTGGTCGACCACTCCTGGGGAGGGTAACAGTGGTTCTCATTCAGTCAGTCACTTTTTACGTTATGTCGATACTGATGTATGG
>NW_015714093.1:0-262 GCF_001515625.1 Sinocyclocheilus rhinocerous
TACACACACTAACACATGAAAGCACACACTCACAGATGAATCGACATCAAAATGAGGTGGCGACACAGAACATGACAGCGATCGGGTGACAAGTGATACACAGCTGTGTGTGTGTGTGAAAGAGAGATAGCAAAGCACTCTGGGAAAGAATGAACGCTGATTTCTTTGAGCTTTGACACTGCTAGGCTTTCTTTCAGCTTCACAATCATCTGATATTTCTGACTTTGTCACTTTGCCTGCTGGTGCCGAGACAGAGAGGAAA
>NW_015714094.1:0-262 GCF_001515625.1 Sinocyclocheilus rhinocerous
AGACAGACAGAGAGACATACAGAGACCGACAGACAGACAGACAGATACATACAGAGACAGACAGGCAAAGAGACAGACAGAAAGAAAGAAAGAGACAGACAGACAAACAGATAGTCAGACAGAGACAGACAGACAAAGACACAGACAGAAAGAGACAGACAGACAGACAGAAAGAAAGAAAGAGACAGACAGACAGACAGAGAGACAGACAGACATACAGGCAAAGAGACAGAGAGACAGACAGACAGGAGACAGAAAGAGA
>NW_015714095.1:0-262 GCF_001515625.1 Sinocyclocheilus rhinocerous
AGAGAGTTATTTTTTGGAAGGGCGAAGGGATACATTCCACTACACTGCAAAAGACCAGATTCAATCTGCATCACAAAGTTAAATGTAAAATAGCAAATTGAGGTAGTTAGTGGTGTTGATTAGTCTGTTTCACTGATTTCCATTCATTTTGTAATATATTATTAATAAAATTCAAATTCAATGTAAAATATATCATTTCATGCCATTTAATTTACTTGCGAGACTTAAGGCTATTAAGACTATAAGGCTTAAAATATTATAA
>NW_015714096.1:0-262 GCF_001515625.1 Sinocyclocheilus rhinocerous
AGAGTTGCCCAGTGAGGCGACTCGTTTTTCTAATTAAAGGGGCAGGCGAGTGGTGCATACGGCCAGATGTTGCTCAGGGTAATGTCATTGAAGCGCTCGGTCAACAGGGTGTGTATCCGCCCCTGCGCAACAGGCCATCAGACGCGCAATGGAGAAGCGCTGAAGCACAGACGTCCGCATTGTGGATGCTTACCTCCAATTAATATCCCGCGGAGGGGGACCTGTCCCCCTTCATTTCCCACCCGCCGGGGATTAACGCACA
>NW_015714097.1:0-262 GCF_001515625.1 Sinocyclocheilus rhinocerous
AGAGGCATGGTGCCGGAGTCCTGGACCGAACGCACCTCCACCTGAACACGCCTGGACTGACCCTGTCACACAGACACCGAATCAAGTCAGGAACTGCATCGGTAAAATCAGATCTTCTACAGAAAAAAATGTGTCAAAATAAAGTTTTACTATCATTAATGTCCACACAGACCTGTTTAAGCTGAAAGATTCCTCCTGTGCAGACGTCCTTAGCTGGCTGAACCTCCACCGGCACAAACTCTCCAGCATCATTCAGCTCCAG
>NW_015714098.1:0-262 GCF_001515625.1 Sinocyclocheilus rhinocerous
AGAGCAGAGCTTCTGATGAAACCAGCCTAGTCACAGATGATAAACCACCAATCCCATCATTCCAGTCACCTCTCCTACAATCCCTTAGAACAACAAAATATCCTCCATACTGTGAACTGTGTCTCCAGAACAATATGCAGTATAAAACTATAGACTGTAATAAAAAATGACATAAAAAAACTGGTGTATAACAGCTGATAAAAGCATCGCAATAATTCACAAGTAATCCACACAACTCCAGTCCATTAATTAATGTCTTGTG
>NW_015714099.1:0-262 GCF_001515625.1 Sinocyclocheilus rhinocerous
CAATGACTAAACTACACAAGAGATAAGAACCGCATTTCCCATCAATAGCACAGTGAGATATGCATTTTTTTATTAGTTCACAATAGATTCATAATAAAACAGCAGGACATGCCTTCTCCATGAGGAACAATACAGTTTTTGGTGTAGCTGAAAAAAATCATTGTAGTTTGAACCACAAAATATAACATATGAATTTTACAAATAGCATCAGACCCATCATAAGCATGAATGTGCAAATGTGCAATAATGTTTCCACTGCTTC
>NW_015714100.1:0-262 GCF_001515625.1 Sinocyclocheilus rhinocerous
AGCAGAAAACAAGCGTGACGCAGCGTGTTTGTCAGTGAACTCTTCGCACTTCCAGGTTATGAACTCTTTATCTGAAGGAAATCTCCCAGCGGTGAATGAGGCTCTTCAGCTGAGGTCTGTGTGTGTACTAGTTTAACCTACATTATAGAGTCCAAACTAGGGTAGTAAAACCTGAAATCATCTGCAGCAGTCCTCCTGAAGAAGACTGATTAATAAACACTAAATAATTGATATGTAAAAATGCAGATATGTTTCTGTGGGG
>NW_015714101.1:0-262 GCF_001515625.1 Sinocyclocheilus rhinocerous
AAAATTCCCAATTGCATGGATTCCTATTGAAATGACTGGATTTCGCCCATGAAAATTTGTCGAACAATGGTAAATGTGACTGCACCTATACTGTGTATAAAATTACAGCTTTTATTTGTATGATTCTCAGGCCCAAAAGCTTCCCGACCTCCTGACCGCTGGTGGTGTGCTTGTCTACGATCTCTTACCTGAGCTGGACCGCCTCATTTCTAGCAACGAACACTTCCTTTTGGGAGTCTGGCTTGAGCAGGCTCAGTCTCAG
>NW_015714102.1:0-262 GCF_001515625.1 Sinocyclocheilus rhinocerous
CGATTGGAGTCCATTTTTAAGGTGAGTAACTGGTTGTTTTTAATAGTTTCGTGCATTCTTTTGTCTTTAATAACTTTCGTTAATGTTAACTTGATAGTTGAGCTAGCGTTAGCCACTAGCCAGCATGTGATCGCGCCGGCGCCTCCCATAGGGTTAAATTGAAATGTAAAGTCCAAAGGTTAGTAATATATAGTTTGTTGTTTGTTTACACGACAATGATGTACTAAAACAGACATCAACGTTGTCAAAACGATCTGCGAAA
>NW_015714103.1:0-262 GCF_001515625.1 Sinocyclocheilus rhinocerous
AGCATCGGGGGCTAATCATGACTTGTAAGCCTTTAATGAAGTATTGAAATGCTTGAAGTGTAACTGTGGTGGTCATGGTATATTATAAGTATTTATTCGTATAGATTGTATTAAAATGGACTGCTGTGTTTTATGTTGGCATTACTATGCACTACACTCACCAGTAGTGAGGCAGGTTCTAAGTTGTAATGTCCCTCCTTGCCTTTGAAATCGTTTGGGGATAAATGGTGGATTTTTAAACTACTTTGGTTATACAGACAAA
>NW_015714104.1:0-262 GCF_001515625.1 Sinocyclocheilus rhinocerous
TTTAACTGCTAGTAACTTGCTAGTCATGCTAACAAAAAGGTAACAGCATGCTAGTAACATGCTAATCATGTTAACATGCTAGTAACATGCTAATCATTTTAGAAACATACTAGTAACTTGCTAGTCATGCTAACAAAATGGTAACACCATGCTAATAACATGCTAATCATGTTAACATGCTAGTAACATGTTAATCATGTTAGAAACATGCTAGTAGCTTGTTAATCATGCTAACAAAATGCTAACACCATGCTAGTAACAT
>NW_015714105.1:0-262 GCF_001515625.1 Sinocyclocheilus rhinocerous
CTATGTAATTCACTGACATACTAGTTTTATCTTTATAGTAACAAACTATATCTTTTAGCTGAAAGGAACTGGAAGACCTATTTAAAGATATAAACTATTTCAAAAGTTTTAAGTCTTTACACAATGAAAAAAATAAATGAACCAGTGTTTCATCCTCAATCCCACAAAATGAGCATGAACTGTCAACATCTATATATTTTGCCACAGTATCATTTAGAGGATATATTTTATGAAGGATCTTGAAATGAACTTCTTTTATTTT
>NW_015714106.1:0-262 GCF_001515625.1 Sinocyclocheilus rhinocerous
AGTTTTCTATATAACATCAGGGATGCAGAGCACATTAGTAAGGCCACTGTATGCAGAGTGGTAAGGAAAGTGTGCCTCACTCTCACGTTCTTTATGAGAATTTTTGTGTAGTTTCCTGAGCACAGACTCATCGAAAATGAGGCTGATTACTGTATGGAATGGAAGGATGCCGGATGGAAGGGTAGTTTGAGATATATGCCGTAACCACCGCCACCGCTGTTAAATTTATTTGGTCATCTTTATTAATTACAAATACAAAAGT
>NW_015714107.1:0-262 GCF_001515625.1 Sinocyclocheilus rhinocerous
AGTACTGGCATTTAAATACACTAGTTGATTTACTATTATGTTAAATAAATAAATAAACATTGTTAAAAATAACAAAAACATATATATATATATATATATATTATTTTTAATATTGATAATATCAATGGAAGTTAAAAAAATATTTAATTAACAAAATGAGTCCTTTTTTGATAAGATTTTAACATTTTACAGCCATTTTTATTATTTAATTGAAAATAGAACTGGGCCCGTATTCTTAAAGATTCTAAGAATCCTCTCAGAG
>NW_015714108.1:0-262 GCF_001515625.1 Sinocyclocheilus rhinocerous
AGTTTGGCCTGATAGACCTGTAAGACCGCCATGGAATGAAGCGCCGAGGCCTCTTGTCCAGCAGACGCGTAGTCTCGTCCGGTGAGGGCTGACATCGTCCTGCATGGCTTGGATGGGTGAGCGACCTTTGCCTTCCAGCCGATAGTTGTGGGTGGGCAGAGATGCGCTGCCACAGACTCGTCCAGGGGAGGCATCTTTTGGGCTCCTCCGGTGGAGTCCACTCCAATCCCAGCTCCTCTACAGCCTTTGACAGGATGCGGAT
>NW_015714109.1:0-262 GCF_001515625.1 Sinocyclocheilus rhinocerous
CACACGGTTTGATTTTTTTGTCATGCAGTGACTGTCCGACACGACTTAGGCTAAATATCCAAATTTTGGCACCTATATTATCGCTATTTAAAAAGTTTACATTTATTCAACCAATCATTATTTCGAAAGTGTAACAATAAAGTTATATGTCGGTTTTACTGAGAGAAAAAAATGTTTTTTCACATTGCGACCGTTTAGGCGCGAAACCACAGAGCGTGCACTCATCTGATGCTAGTTTTCTAGGAATAATTCTAGGCTAGTA
>NW_015714110.1:0-262 GCF_001515625.1 Sinocyclocheilus rhinocerous
TAGAGTGGGACCCAAAGTCAGAAACCGGGGTCTGAACCACATAGAGTGTGTATGAAGCCCTTAGCACATAACCCTTATATACCTCTGGGGATTGGCCCTTAGATGAAATCCCCTGGCTCTGAGCCACAACCGCAATGGTCTCATGTGCAGGATGCCCAAAGGTTTCCCATAGATGCAGTCACCATAAGACCCAGAACTTTCCGAAAGTAATGTACATTAACTTTCTGGCCTAGCCTGAAATCCTTCAGGGTGTTTAGAATGG
>NW_015714111.1:0-262 GCF_001515625.1 Sinocyclocheilus rhinocerous
AGTGAGTGAGTGAGTGAGTGTGAGTGAGTGAGTGAGTGTGTGTGTACCTGAGTGAGCAGACGGGGTGTATGTGTGCGCTGATGATTTTGGCGATTCCTCGCGTCAGAAAGTCCCAGATGACGATGCGTCCGTCGTTGCAGCCGACAGCAAGCAGCGTCCCCCAGCGGTTAAACGTGCAGGTCAGAGCCATACTGATGCAGTCCAGAGTGCCATCAGCCTCCTGAACACACACACACACACACACCATATATATATATATATA
>NW_015714112.1:0-262 GCF_001515625.1 Sinocyclocheilus rhinocerous
TGCTTTCCAGCATCGAGTCATATATTTTAGGAGCACGTAGCATAAAAGGATTATGCTGAATTACAATATTTAATACAGCACTATGGCTATAATATAGGATACATACAGTACGACTAGGGAACCTTGTTCCCCTTTGCACCTGAACTGTTGTGTATTCTCTTAGAAAAATCTATTTTTATGTTTGGCTGCTTGGTTAGGCAGACTCTGTCCTAAAGAGACGGTTCATCCGAAAATGAAAAATGTGTCATTTAGTGTAGCTGCG
>NW_015714113.1:0-262 GCF_001515625.1 Sinocyclocheilus rhinocerous
AAAAACAGTCATTTTTGACCAGGAACACCAAATTAGGTAAAGGATTTTCACTACAGAGTTTATTATCTTACATATATTCACTTGATTATGGATGTACATATGACCTGGACATGTTCTTGACAGTTTCTTGACAATAAGTGATGGAGCAAAAGAGCCAGAATCTGTGAGAGTGTTTTATAGGACCTAAGGGCTCGTTTGTGTTGTCATGATGCACGACTGGTGTGTGTGTGTGTGTGTGTGTGTGAGTGTGTGTGTGTGTGTG
>NW_015714114.1:0-262 GCF_001515625.1 Sinocyclocheilus rhinocerous
AGGATTGGTAATTCTGAAAAATAAAAGATGGAAAAAATTAAAGGTATTTGGAGGTTAATGAAAAAAGCAATCAGCAAATGTCATCCTGGCAGAAAACAAAATTTTACTACATAGCTATAAAATTCTTAGAGCCAAAACATAGCCTACACTGGCCCTAGAAAGGGGCAATTTAGGACAATTAAACCACTAACCCCTGGTTTCACAGACAGGGCTTAAACCTAATCCCAGACTAAAATCTAAATCTGAGCTGTTTCAACTGAAA
>NW_015714115.1:0-262 GCF_001515625.1 Sinocyclocheilus rhinocerous
AGGAGAAAGAACAGAAAAGCAGAGCTGTTGTGTTGTAGAAATATCATGCTTGAGATTTTTATTTATTTTTTTGCCACAATTTAGAGAGCAGCAGTTTCCTCCAGCTTTTGATTAGCTAAAATAAAAATGGCTTTAAAGTCAGCGTGAAACAGAAATTGTGATCATCTTTTCTCGTCTTCTGAGTGAAATGTATGGCAGGAATTGATTTTATTCATTGGGAATCAATTGAATCGTTGTTTGCTAATTGCTGCAGTCTCAGTTG
>NW_015714116.1:0-262 GCF_001515625.1 Sinocyclocheilus rhinocerous
GTTGACAGCTGTTAATGCACAATTACCATTTTAGATAGACAAACTGTAATACTGTATAAGATTTATATTCAAACTTAATAGATAAATAAATCTAGGCTACCCGCAGCCATTTTCAAAGCACAATGCAAAACTGTGACATTTCATTCACCGATGCGCTTCAGTCGGCAGTGCTAAACCCGGAAGCGCATATGTGACCCTGGACCACAAAACCAGTCATCAGGGTCAATTTTTCGAAATTGAGATTTATACATCATCTGAAAGC
>NW_015714117.1:0-262 GCF_001515625.1 Sinocyclocheilus rhinocerous
ATCCCCGGCTGGGGGAAAACAGCTTATACATGCAAGTCTAGTCTCCCAACTTTATCAAGCTGCTCTGTTTTGCTGGTTTTATAAGGGTCTTGTCTGATGGTCATGCTGAAAGGCCAGCTTAAACCAGTTAAAACCAGCACATTACCTTACTCGCTGGGATTTTAGCAAAGATATGATGTCATATCTGGTGTAAATTGATTTTGTAATGTGTATACATTAAGTCTACAGTGTTGTATTGATGGCTTTGTTAGGTCATACAATA
>NW_015714118.1:0-261 GCF_001515625.1 Sinocyclocheilus rhinocerous
ACACACACACACACACACACACACACACAAAAACAGGGACCATTGTCGCACGTCTGAATTTCTGAATTATGTATCATGAATGCTGGAAGTACCTCCCACCACTTCAGCCAGTAGGAAATTGGCATGACTGCCCCCCGACTTCTCGATTGGGGTATTAGGAAAAAATTGAAAATTGTTTTTTCTCCATTCTAGCTAAGAGCATCATTCAGAAGATCATACACAAGCCTGAAGCATAGGAAAATATGCTAAAGTGATTTAAAC
>NW_015714119.1:0-262 GCF_001515625.1 Sinocyclocheilus rhinocerous
AACTTGCGTGTATGTCCATTAGATGTGCACAACATACAAAGACGTAATTTCTCAGTTTCGGCTTGCACATTATGGTCTGAACTTCCTACAGAATCTATATAGGAAAAATTGTTTCTCTCACTCGCTTTCTGCTTTTCTCATGTACTCTGAGTTGAGGTCTGGTTTCAGTCAAGGTTGTGGTTTATCTGTGGTTTTCTATCCCCCACAATTCCATAGCGCAACAGTGTAAAGCTCAAGGGCTTGTTCTGTAACTGCCCTGAGC
>NW_015714120.1:0-262 GCF_001515625.1 Sinocyclocheilus rhinocerous
AACTTGCGTGTATGTCCATTAGATGTGCACAACATACAAAGACGTCATTTCTCAGTTTCAGCTTGCACATTATGGTCTGAACTTCCTACAGAATCTATATAGGAAAAATTGTTTCTCTCACTTGCTTTCTGCTTTTCTCATGTACTCCGAGTTGAGGTCTGGTTTCAGTCAAGGTTGTGGTTTATCTGTGGTTTTCTATCCCCCACAATTCCATAGGGCAACAGTGTAAAGCTCAAGGGCTTGTTCTGTAACTGCCCTGAGC
>NW_015714121.1:0-262 GCF_001515625.1 Sinocyclocheilus rhinocerous
AGGGCCAGATGTCAAGCTTAGATATCCTGCTCTGGGTTTGATGAACGGGAACGTAGGTGTGGCGGAGACAACAGACGGCACTCAAAGAGCGTGAGGGTGAACAGAGTGAGCGAGGAGAAGAAGGGCAGGTTGCGCTTGTTTCACAGAGAAAGCGTGGAGAGCTCGTTGAAAGCACTCCCACACACTTGCTTCCCTGCAGAGACTTGCTGCAATAAGAGGAAAGAAACAACCTGGAGTGAAGAAAGCTTTACCTGAGAGAGAG
>NW_015714122.1:0-262 GCF_001515625.1 Sinocyclocheilus rhinocerous
CAAACGGGCATACTAAAGCATATGCTTAGTCTAAAAACTAATTTATTCTAACATATATACATCATGATAATGTTTTGTAAACATTTACAATCTTGCTTGCAATTCTCTGAAAATGCATGCAACGCTTTTAGATTTCAGTTATATCTCCTTTCACTTCACGTATTATGATTCATTAACATTAAATCAACAAGATAATACAATCATAAATGACAGCTATACACATCATGGCACTTTCCATATGATGACATGCATATAATTAACA
>NW_015714123.1:0-262 GCF_001515625.1 Sinocyclocheilus rhinocerous
ATAGTTTTACTGTTACTGCACTTTATTTTTCTAGATACATATATATATAGGCTAATGAATCAGAAGTCTTGCACATTCAAATATCATTTTCAATAAAATTGGATGAGCATTATTGCCAACTTATGAAGATTATCACAATCATACTTGCAATTTCTGCAAAGCAAAAAACTTAATTCAGAAGAATTCACTAAAGTTCAAACGTTCAGAAATTCAAGTATTTCTAGCATAAGGCATAAAAACTGTTTCATTAACTGACCCAAAA
>NW_015714124.1:0-262 GCF_001515625.1 Sinocyclocheilus rhinocerous
CAACAATAACCTTTCAAATGAAATGATCCTGACAACAACCCAGTTTGTAGAATATTTTAAATCAGAGTTGAAATAAAACACTTAATAGGCTATATGTGAAAAATGCTCTCCAAACTGAAAAAGACAAAACCGAGCTTGATGAGGAATGCAGCAAGTGTGCTGATTATATCCTGATCTCTGACACAGGAGAATGTAAAATGATTTCTAATGCTACTGTAACAAATGTTTTAAATGGTGTTTTAACCGTTCAGAGAGGGATGTT
>NW_015714125.1:0-262 GCF_001515625.1 Sinocyclocheilus rhinocerous
CCAAATATGGTTCATTGGAGGCATTTCTGAATGCAAATGACCATGAACATGAACGAGCATAGTGCTTAAGAACGTGTGGGATTTATCAACAATGATTACTTACTGGTGTGAGTAAGAAACGTGTGCACGTTTGATAAATACCGATTTTTTTTTTGTACTTGCACACTTTCTAAATTTCATTCTTAGGACAAATTATAGAACCTTTTCTACACACTGTTGATAAATGAGGGCCCGGGTGCTCACATGAGAACCAGACTGAAAA
>NW_015714126.1:0-262 GCF_001515625.1 Sinocyclocheilus rhinocerous
TCATACAACATACAACAACCATTATACAACATACCATCAACCATCCTACAACATAACAACAACCGTCATACAACATACGACAGCCATTATTCAACATACCATCAACCATCGTACAATATACCAACAACCATCGTACAACATGACAACCATTATACAACATGCAGCCATCATACAACATTGTACAACATACTGACAACAATTTATTTACAACCATCATACAACATACGACAACCATCGTACAACATACCGACAATCGTCGTAC
>NW_015714127.1:0-262 GCF_001515625.1 Sinocyclocheilus rhinocerous
AGGAATAAAAAGTCCAAATGCTTCGTCTTATTCATTACAACATCCGTTTAAAGTGGTTTGTAGGGCACTGGCAGGCTCAGGATATCCTCTGTGCGTCTCAGTCCTGTATGCAAATCAGTTTTTTTTAATCACAACACTGTTTTGATATATCCGTTTCTGAAGTTAATAGGATTTTTTTCTGGTAAAATGGTAAAATAAAGTTGACAAAAAAAAGTTTAAAAAAATGATGAACTTCACATTTCAGACTTTTAACCATTTTTAA
>NW_015714128.1:0-262 GCF_001515625.1 Sinocyclocheilus rhinocerous
CAACTTTTTTGATGCACATTTAGGGATTAATTTAGTAAATGTGTTTCCATTGTAGTTTATGCACATATCATCATTTTTTTTTGTCAAATAAGTTTTTATTTAGTCATTGAATAGCCTTGAAATAATCACAAATGTCAGGATAAATTTTCTTATATGCACAAAATACAAACTTATAAAAAAAATGATGTATAAAGTAAAATAAAATATATATAATAATAAAAAAAAAACATTAAATGTAACACCAGCCTGTTAATATACAATA
>NW_015714129.1:0-262 GCF_001515625.1 Sinocyclocheilus rhinocerous
ACTGTGTTTGGTCCAAACAGCAGCGTCTCAGTCCAATCCCGTCTTTAGACAAATGGCTTTAGCAATTCAGACATAATGAGTGGAATGATATTAAATTAGTCGGCGGGAGACATTAAAGCCATTATTACTCAGACACGGGTGGAGGGAGATTGTCTCAATGATTAAACACTCACAGGAGAGATGAGCCTCTGTTCTGATTCAAACTGATCTCAGATCGTTATGAAAATCACTCTTCATCAGCGGCCAATCACAGCGCGTCCTC
>NW_015714130.1:0-262 GCF_001515625.1 Sinocyclocheilus rhinocerous
CAATTGTGACTGTTTATTATTTTTACATTAAATTGCTTTTTTTTTCTTTTCTTAGGTTTAATTAAGTCGTTATAGTGACTTTTTTCTCAAATGTGCATAAATAATGAGTGCATAAAATTCACAAATTCTCTCTTTTTCTCAATTTCTGTCTCTCTTTGCCTGCCTTTTGCTCTTTTTGTCCATATCTCTATTGCTTGTCTCTCTCTCTTACTGTGATTGAGTTTGTCATTTTTGTCTGGATCATTCGGTTCAAGGTCTTTTG
>NW_015714131.1:0-262 GCF_001515625.1 Sinocyclocheilus rhinocerous
CTGTTTCGGCAGAGGTTTTAATGTATTTTGTTATTAGAAATTACTACAATGTACCATTTTTTTGTTTGTTCTTTGTATCTGGATGTAATAGCTATATGGGATATTTTCAAATGTCATATTGCAGTTCAAACCACAACATATGACAAAATAATCCTATTATTATTTCACGAATGTGAACTAAATTACGGCTTACAGTTTATGATTTTGAATGCATATGCTATTTTTAAACAAACTCAGAGCTCACGGTCAGTCTATCTTAAAA
>NW_015714132.1:0-262 GCF_001515625.1 Sinocyclocheilus rhinocerous
AGGATGTCATTATGCATCATGCTATTAGTTCATAGAAAAAAAATGTTTTTACTGCTTATTGATATTTGAAAATCTTTTATCTGCCAAATCAAACCCATTAAAACAAAACAAAACAGGAAATGATAACATAAAGCAGTACTTCTCAAACCTGTCCTGGAGACCAGCAACCACTGCATATCTTGTGTGTCTCCCTCATTTAACATCAGATCATCATCAGCTCATTAATAGAGTCTGCAAGACTTGAACTGGGTGTGGCCTATGA
>NW_015714133.1:0-262 GCF_001515625.1 Sinocyclocheilus rhinocerous
CAAGGTCCATGGCTTCCACAAAGTTGTCATCCCAGTCACTTTCTTTGCATGTGAATGACGCTCCAGTGGACAGATGGTCCTTCATAGAACTTAATACATAATCAGAGTCAGTCTGACACCCTGGGACTTGTTCTGGATCATTTACTTATGCGTTATTTTTTTTCTGTTTTAAAAACACGTTTGGCAGCTCTCCAAAATCTCAGACATTGTCTTGCTCTCTCTCTCTTTTCCTCACTCATTGTGTAATGTCTAAAATTACAAA
>NW_015714134.1:0-262 GCF_001515625.1 Sinocyclocheilus rhinocerous
CAAGAAAGAGCAAGAGGAATAATAGATTTAGACACAAAAAAAATCTAAGCTAAACATCAAAGTTTAGGCCAAGACTGTACACTGTAGTGCTCTAGAGTGGGTATAATTCGATGTCAGATTATATTCTGCCTAATGAAAGTCTGTTTGGACATATGAGTCTAGGCATATTAAATCACAGTCCAGTATGCCAACTGTTAAGGAAAACCATAAAAGCTTCAATTAGTAAATAATCCACTTAAACCCACTAAGAATGTTTGGGAAA
>NW_015714135.1:0-262 GCF_001515625.1 Sinocyclocheilus rhinocerous
CAAGTACAAGGCAACATCATAGGATAAGACACCCTCAAATATGTCATGCCCTAAACAAGGTGGGAGACCAGGCTGGCAGACATGGAAAGATTCCAAGGTATTGAAAACAGAGTTTACCTTTATGCCTTTGATGGCTTGACTGGAATCACTTTGTAGATCACGAACAGCAGAATTGTAACTTTCAGGGGTGCGCTGTGGACCACAAACACTTGGGTCATCATTTAAAAACTCACTTCGAGTTATTTCACAGTACCTGCAAAAG
>NW_015714136.1:0-262 GCF_001515625.1 Sinocyclocheilus rhinocerous
ATTATAAGTGTGATTAACATCCTCTTTGCAGAAATGAACTTCATGCTCCTCTGGGATCTCGCAGGTGATATTAACTTCTCCACCAATATGAGCAGAAGTCACGTTGTTTGGATATTTTTTATCTATAAACCAAAAGAAATCACACAAAAATCAGAACAAATATTTTAAATATATAAGACAAAGTATCTGAGTTTCCTCACCGTGTTTGGGGTGCAGTTGAAGTTCAGTGAAGCTCTCAGTATAGTCAGATACTTTCACTCCA
>NW_015714137.1:0-262 GCF_001515625.1 Sinocyclocheilus rhinocerous
CACACACACACACACAAGAAAATGCACATTTGAATTTATATTTACTATTTAGATTTAGAATAAAAATTTTGATTAAAAGTACAAAATAATAAATTAATTTAAAAACTATAAATGTATACAAAACAAGACTTCTTTTTAAATAAACTTATAAATCTGCCAAAATGTATCAGTTTTGTTGATATGCCTGACAATTTTTTATTGCAAAACACTTTATTTTCTAATATAAATTGGCCATTTTTTTTTTTTTTTTTAATAATGTAAA
>NW_015714138.1:0-262 GCF_001515625.1 Sinocyclocheilus rhinocerous
CACAGCAACACCCTACAAATGACCCAGAAAACCATACTGAAGCAACAGCCTAGCAACCCCCCAGAACACCATAGAAACACCCTAGCAACACTCTAAAAACATTTTAAACACGTTTTTAAGACAGACACTTATGCAAATCTACAATATAGCCAAAACAACTCGCTTCTGTTCACAACTCACTTCAAAAAGAGGCATCAGTTCTCACCTTAGTTTTCGCTATGTCAAATGACATCATATGTCGTAACTTGACTCTCTCGTGAAC
>NW_015714139.1:0-262 GCF_001515625.1 Sinocyclocheilus rhinocerous
CACACACAGAGCGAGAATGAGTCAGTGAACCCATAAACCGTGACAATTAGTTATGTTTTTCTGCAAACTTTGTGTTGAAAAAAAATTATTATAGAAAATTCCTTTTAAAAATATCATACATTATATATGTTTATTTAATTCATTATACTATACACACAAGCTTATATTCATGTTTGTATGTCATATTATAGCTTCACACAAGGAACAAGGAAGGACTAAAAATTAATTGATTATAAAATATATTTGCGTCTCCTATTCCTTC
>NW_015714140.1:0-262 GCF_001515625.1 Sinocyclocheilus rhinocerous
AATAATGATCTTTAAAAAAGCATCATATGACCCCTTTAATAGAATATTAATTTAATTAATATTAATTTGTAATTGTGCATTCCTGTAGGGCTGCACCATAATGAATCTAAAAATGAGATATTATGTTAATACATATACATTTTATTTATACGGTTGTATATATACAGTACATAATGCACAAATCTGTACATAAGTCTTATGTTCCAGATGTATACTACATTATTATCATTATTACTATTATTATATACATTTTGTAAAATAA
>NW_015714141.1:0-262 GCF_001515625.1 Sinocyclocheilus rhinocerous
CACCTTGTTGCTCCTCGAACGCTAAGAGAGCCTGACAAAGCAACAGATAATATCAGAGTTACCAATTGTAATCAAGCATGTGATTTCTGTGAATTAGTATAAATCAAACCTCATAATTATTTCCCTGACTGTCATCAAACAAGTTCATCTGCAAGCGAGAAGCTTGTCTGCGCCGGGAATTGCGAGTTCTGTCGGTTTGACGGCGGCCCTGTTGTCTGCCTGTTCAATCAAAAAATTAAATATACATATACATATACATTCA
>NW_015714142.1:0-262 GCF_001515625.1 Sinocyclocheilus rhinocerous
ATTTCTATTTCAGTTAAATGCTGTTATTTTGAACTTTCTATTAATAAAAGAAAAAAAACAGATATGTAGCATTAACTCAAACTGGCGTTTACTGACAGTGGCACTTACACATACACTCCTTCTCAAATGACCCTCCACTTCTACTCCTTTGGGGTTTTGGTCACCACTGGCAGAGTAACTGAGGAGCTTGTCCATATAAATGATCTTATTTATGACGCTTGGCATTAATTAATCATTAATGATGCATAGAGACCGACTCATT
>NW_015714143.1:0-262 GCF_001515625.1 Sinocyclocheilus rhinocerous
CACTTGGCCTCGCCAGTTCACCTCACGCCGGTAACCTCCACATACCGCTCTAATGGATCTGTTTCCTCTGCTACTTCCGGGTTTCCTCGAGCTCGTAAGTGGGCATCTAACAGCGCAGACCTGGGAGCCAAGGTTGCAGACCCAGCTGTTACATCAATCCGATCAGCGCTCAAAGCCGCCTCCCTTCGTCCATCCTCGACAACAAGACCCTTACCTATCCTCAGCCCAGAAACCGCAGCCGCTCCTCAGTCAAGCCCACCGG
>NW_015714144.1:0-262 GCF_001515625.1 Sinocyclocheilus rhinocerous
CATAAATCTGTCCAGATCCTAGCGCCAGCCAGTCTGAAGCAAGCCGAACCAACCAACTCCACAGTTTGAACAGCTTGCAACATTAACACAGAAGAACACTTATTGATAATCCCGACTCAGGAAGGAGATTGTTAAATTTGGGGCAAGTAACCAAGACTGATGGTCAAAGAGATTCATCACATGTAAATCCATGATAGTAATCACGAGCTAAAGACTTTATATATGCACCAAAATGATGCTAAAAGGACTTATGAGCAACTTT
>NW_015714145.1:0-262 GCF_001515625.1 Sinocyclocheilus rhinocerous
CACCCCCACTTCCCACGCCTATGGCTGTATGGATTGGGAAAATAGCATTTTTTAAGCATATGCATAAAAAAATGCTTAAAAACAAACAAACAAAAAACTATTTGTCAATGAAAAAAAAACTCAATTCAAAATATAGCCTTAAATAAATAAATACATTCTGAATAAACACAAAAAATTATATGATAAATAAATGAAATAACCTTAAAGGTATTAAATAAATTAAAGGTGACCTATTATGCCCCTTTTTACAAGATGTAAAATA
>NW_015714146.1:0-262 GCF_001515625.1 Sinocyclocheilus rhinocerous
CAATTCTTCTGGCATCCCTCCACCTCCCCATCTCCTCCTCTATTTTTGTTATTCTCCTTCTATGTAGTACCACAATGCGTGGGTTGAACTCAGAGCTCAAGCTGAGCCTCGGGTTCAAGCCAAGTTTGTTTACCATTAACTATTAAGACTGGATAGGCAGGCAAACTCGTGAAACTAAATAAAAATATCCCGGTCCGAGGCAATTATTGATCAAACAGAGCATGTTGAATCAAAACATTTAAAGAGGAGCAATTTCTCAACA
>NW_015714147.1:0-262 GCF_001515625.1 Sinocyclocheilus rhinocerous
CATCATGTAGGTGGGTCTGTTGTGAGACATAGATCCTACAATATCATCTTGAATGTGACATTTCATCTCGGATGTAATGAGCGACGTACGAAAAACGGGCCCCAGGCAAGAAAACAAGGAACTGGGAAATAACGGGAAAACACATAAACTGGGAGTATGCTACAGGCTATAATCATCAGCGATGTGTTGTTTCTTCTTCTTCTTAAGCGTTTCTGGTGGTTGGCAAACCAGCTAATAGGTGCTTTACCGCCACCTGCTGGAC
>NW_015714148.1:0-262 GCF_001515625.1 Sinocyclocheilus rhinocerous
TGGTATCACTAAAAATACATATAAAGAGTGGGATCCAAGGCGAGAACCGGGACCTGAACCAACTCGGAGAAAGGGTACAATGCTGGCAGTGCGTGACCATTACCATAAAGGAATTCAGAAAGTGCGCAGGATGCTCAGCGTGCGCACTTACTATAGATATGGATTTTAGAAAGTGCACAGAATGCTCAGCGTGTGCACCTACCATAAACATGGATTTTTAGAAAGCACTTAGTGCCATTGTGGAGGCCATGAAGAGGCCTAG
>NW_015714149.1:0-262 GCF_001515625.1 Sinocyclocheilus rhinocerous
CATTGCTGTTGGCACTTAGTGCAGATATCCGATACCATCGTTTATGTCAAGATAATTGTTATAAGGTCTATATAGTATAGACCTACTGTATAGAATGCGAAACAAGCGTTATTGTTTTTAATAATACTTTAGTTGCTTGTTAAAAACCAACATAAACTTAAATTATACTGAAAAAAAAAGAATCTTGAACAGTTAAGAATCTAAATGGACACTTAAATCCCACTCACCATCAGAGGTCTCCATCACCTTTTCACCCCAGACT
>NW_015714150.1:0-262 GCF_001515625.1 Sinocyclocheilus rhinocerous
CATTCAGTTTGTTGACTGGTGTCCCACAGGGTTCAAGGTCAGCCTGTGTCTTTTGTGTTCTACGTTGGACTGTACACTGGAGAAAACAAAATTAACATAGCAATATATAACGAACTATTACAAGTGGAACAATGCTGTAACATAGCATACAATATTAATGTTTGTAAATATTTGCATGAGTTGTTAGGTGTGAAAAGATGTGTTGCTTAAACTGTTTTCAGGTTGGTATCAACTACCAGCCGCCGACTGTGGTTCCAGGAGG
>NW_015714151.1:0-262 GCF_001515625.1 Sinocyclocheilus rhinocerous
ATGATCTTGTACTGTAAGTTCTTTTCATAGGCATTTTTACCAGTCAGATTCTTATTCTTAAAAATATTAGATCGTTTTTCATTTGAGCTTTTTTCTCAAGGTTAGTTCAGGTTATTAAATATTAAGACCTCAAGAAAATGTCAATGTGTGAAAGCAACATGAAAACAAAGAAGGCATTTCTAAGAGTTTGTTGTGTTTGTTTTAAACTCGATTTTTAAAGATATTTGTGACCCTGGACCACAAAACCAGTCATAAGGGTCAA
>NW_015714152.1:0-262 GCF_001515625.1 Sinocyclocheilus rhinocerous
GGGCTCGTTGGTCCAAAAAAGGAGCAGAGGCTTGGACACTGGAATCACTGTCCAAAGTCAAGTCACTCCCCGTGGAGTCACTAGGACCACCGTGTGTACCAATGTATCTGGTGCGATGCAAGATCTTTGCAGAAGGTGGTCCATGCTTACGATTATGGTAGTCACTCATGCCACATCACTTGTTATCGTAGTTCCACCAAGAGGTGGCGATATCGAGACCCTTTTATTAAGACGAGAACTGTTCTGGATTGTAACTTTGCAA
>NW_015714154.1:0-262 GCF_001515625.1 Sinocyclocheilus rhinocerous
CAGAGACTGAAGCTTGATGATCAATGGACTTTCTTGCAGGACAGCTTTCCCAAAGTACACGTCCAAATCTGCTTAAGCTTGGTTCAGGGATCAGTCTTAGAATTGTTCAGTCTTCAGAGTTAAATCTCATTGAAAATATTTGGTAGCAACGTGAAAACCAAAGATTATCAGTGATCTGGAAGCTTTTTCAAGTGAGGAATGGGTCAAGAATGCAGTCGAGAGGTGACAGAAGCTTCTAAGCACTTACAGGCAGCATTTATTT
>NW_015714155.1:0-262 GCF_001515625.1 Sinocyclocheilus rhinocerous
CATGCTAGCAATGTGATGATAATACTAGCAACTGCATAGCGAGACACTAGCAACCACCCCGTTTGCCCTAGCAACTACATAGCAACACTCTAGCAACCACCCCGTGTGCCCTAGCAACTGCATAGCAACTGCCTTGCATTTTTTAGCCCAGTATTTTTTAAATCTGTCTCAAAAATTATTTTAAAATTACTAAACTACTCTGAACAAAATTATAAATGCAACACTTTTGTTTTTGCCCCCATCTTTCATGAGCTGAACTCAA
>NW_015714156.1:0-262 GCF_001515625.1 Sinocyclocheilus rhinocerous
GTCTCCTCTAGAGATTCAAAAGAGACCTTCTGTGCTAAAATGTTCAGAAATACCAAAGTCTGCAATCAAAGATTTCAATATGAACAAGCATTTGTCAAATTTTTCCAAATCCTATGAGAAATAAAACTGATATCTCTTTAGAAATACAGAATGCACAGCTTTGAATGGCCGTCAATGGAGAATGCTTTAAAGGAGTATTATCGAGTTCAGTACATTACTTTGAATGAGCATAATGTTGATTACTGCAACAATCAATTTAGAC
>NW_015714157.1:0-262 GCF_001515625.1 Sinocyclocheilus rhinocerous
CCAATGCAATAATTAAAAAAACAAGGTCTGCCAACAGATTTGCAATTAATCAGTCTTGCTTAACAGACTCAATGTCAGTCGGTCAACTAGGGTGAACAAAGGCGGCTTTGGCTACCCTACTGCATCCCACCCCCTCTCCCAGTTTGGCAAGCTGTCAGGGGATTATTTCATAGTGGTTATGGGATAGAAGATTTAGGGAGCAGACGGTACCTCCACAGCCTTTCAAAAAAATAAGGTTCTACTGGCCCAAGCAAAACCAGGT
>NW_015714158.1:0-262 GCF_001515625.1 Sinocyclocheilus rhinocerous
TTCTAAAACGTCATCTTTGATGAATGGCGGTACATTTGACAAAATGATCTTCTTTGCCGGAGTTACAAGGGGAAAAACCAGAGTATGTGCATTTTTCACTACAATACCTTGTTCAACAATCTTATTAACCTTATCTACTGAATCCAAAAAAAGATCCATCGCACTATTCATTCTAGAAGCTGATCTTATACTTTCATGTCTGAGACTACAATCTTCGACAGAACAATCACTCCCGACCGGCACTTTAATTCCATGCCGTCGG
>NW_015714159.1:0-262 GCF_001515625.1 Sinocyclocheilus rhinocerous
GGTGCTCGGAGGGATGGAGGATGAAAGCGAGCTGTTTTGTGGGGCGTTCCGGCCGAGAACAGAGCCCCTCCTCTTCCTCTCTAGTGCATCAGGATGGCTTAGGTGGCTCGGGTTCCAGCACAACTCGTGGGCGGGGACCTTGATGCTTCGGAAAGGGGAAGCGTTTTGCCGTCCGGGGGGCGCTTCTGCAGCCCAGGCTCAGATTTCCATTGAGGCTGAGGCTGCGCCGGCTTTGCTGGCTGAGTGGCGGGATTCTTCTGTC
>NW_015714160.1:0-262 GCF_001515625.1 Sinocyclocheilus rhinocerous
CCATTCAATGGGACTGATGATCATCTTTGGTGGGATGATACTCTCAGGTTCTTCTGGACCTTCCACATGACTGTGAATACGTGACAATGCGTCTGCCTTGACGTTTCTAGGACCAGGGCGATAAGTAGTGGTAAAGTTAAACCTGGTAAAGAATAATGCCCAGCGTGCTTGGCAGGGATTCAGACGTTTGGCCTCCCATAGATACTGGAGATTCTTATGGTCGGTCAGTACGGTAAATGGATGGGCTGCCCCCTCCA
The DNA here is from genome assembly GCF_001515625.1 of Sinocyclocheilus rhinocerous. Classification (NCBI taxonomy): domain Eukaryota; kingdom Metazoa; phylum Chordata; class Actinopteri; order Cypriniformes; family Cyprinidae; genus Sinocyclocheilus; species Sinocyclocheilus rhinocerous. The sequence continues at coordinate 258 of NW_015714160.1, forward strand.
GCCAA
>NW_015714161.1:0-262 GCF_001515625.1 Sinocyclocheilus rhinocerous
GTATAAAACTACATTGTGAATTGACTGGACTGGCAAGTTTTATGGCCCAACTTTTAGCTGGAGGGCTGTTCCTGAGAGTGTTGTCAAATCCAATAGCATGTCTGTATATCAGGGGAGATTGTTCAAGCAAAGACTTCAATCCATGACGCATTTTATTAACCTTCAAGATGGTGGACATTTTTTGGGATGTGTGGAGACTTGTCATATTTCCCCTGTGGCCCTGTGGTGCAATTTCCTGCTCTTCACATTTTTCATCCCACAC
>NW_015714162.1:0-262 GCF_001515625.1 Sinocyclocheilus rhinocerous
CCAGGATTAAGGAACCAATGTGGGGGGGAAAAATCAATACAACACACCATCCATTCATCTTCAAAGCCTGATCCTCATTCAGAGCTTGTGCTTGGAAGCAATTTCTATAAGAGCTAAAAAGACACTTATAACCAGAATCTAGAGTTCTCATAGTGGAACATCCAAAACACCTTCCTGCCTTCCTTCACAAGGTAGGTTCAAAATGCCTTAGACATTCACATTTCCAAAACAAAACACAACAAAACAAAATAAAATTGGTCAG
>NW_015714163.1:0-262 GCF_001515625.1 Sinocyclocheilus rhinocerous
CCTTGGGCCCTGAAGTAAACGGCAATAGCAGACACTTAGAACACACACACACACCCACTTTTAAGTGAAAGAGTACACTTATGCAACCCCCAGTAACAATAAAGGCTTATTGTCTGGGTTTGAAGGGCAGACACAGGTCTGATTCTATCCCTGTGGTCATTAAGACTCCTTCAGAGCTCATAATAGGGATCTCAGCTCCTCTCAACGAAACTTAAGTCCTGTCTCAGTGAGGGCAGAATGTCTGCTGGACATCAGGCACTTT
>NW_015714164.1:0-262 GCF_001515625.1 Sinocyclocheilus rhinocerous
TGGATCCATCAGAAGACGTGACCAGAGAAACTCCGTTACACTGAAAAAAGTTAAACAATTTTCACTCAGAAATCGCTATAAGTTTCACAAACCAAGTGAGTCATTGAGAAATTGTCTTTGCTTTTTATTCACTATAAACACTATAAACCTGATTTTGCTTGTCAATTTTGACCGTTTAATCTAACGTTTAATAGTATAAAGTTGTTTTGAATTGTGCTGATAAAGGTTAAATGAAATTGTACAGATGAGCTGGACTTCTTAA
>NW_015714165.1:0-262 GCF_001515625.1 Sinocyclocheilus rhinocerous
CCGATGCCCTTTCCAGGGTTTAACAAGTGGGTAGAGTTTTTTTTTTCCTTCTGTGTACAAACATTAAATGTTTGATTTTAATGGTGGGGGTGTTACGTGACAGCGTTTAGTGCCCCCCCCCTCTTTTGTTATTGGTAGTTTTTGCTAATGCTTTGTTTCTTTGTCTCTCTACTCGCTGCTGTCTTTCTTCTTTAGGCTTTGCCATTGGCTGGCTGGACTGTCTGTCAGGATCTGCATATCTGTGACAGCCAATCACGAATGA
>NW_015714166.1:0-262 GCF_001515625.1 Sinocyclocheilus rhinocerous
AAGTAAGTCATACAGGTTTGGAATGACATGAGGGTGAGTAAATTACCAATTTTCTTTTTTGGGTGAACTATCCCTTTTAATCTTTGCTGATGCACTAATTTTTTTAAGACTGTTCTTCTTATAATCTTCAACCAAAGCTTTTGACTAAATACATTTCCTGACACAGCTGAACACAAACACAAACTGGTAACTTCATCCAGTGAGCAGATGCTACACGGCTCTCAGAAGCATGCTGAGACAGACCTGCACTCTTTCGCCAGCA
>NW_015714167.1:0-262 GCF_001515625.1 Sinocyclocheilus rhinocerous
CTAAAGACACTATTAGGTTATGGGGTAATGCAATCAAGAATATATAGAGAATTGTTTAAGTATTTAAAAAAGATAAGATTAATGGAAAGAGTTTGAAGTTTGGAATTTTGCATTTATTTACATAAAAGAAAAAAAGAAAAATTTTGTTTATTTTATTATTATTATAGTAAAATGTTTTTTTTTTATTAATATTATTATTATTATTTTCTTTTATCTGTAATAGTTGAATAATTCATAGCTGAACCGTGTACGTTTCACACTC
>NW_015714168.1:0-262 GCF_001515625.1 Sinocyclocheilus rhinocerous
ATCTCAAGAGCAAATCACCCTCTCCATACATGAGCCTATTATTCACCACTACAATCGCCAATACAATTCCTCTGCTGGTACTTGGCACTGCCCATGTGCAAAGCCCAGAATGTCTTGCCCTCACAAAAACATTGCCAAATGGCACTTATTCCAAACAAATAAGAGCTTATTCACAACAGAGAAAGCTACTAAATCGAGTGACACCTTGTGTCCACAGCACTCAGATGAGCACATCGACACTCCCCCAATTGACCTTCAAAGC
>NW_015714169.1:0-262 GCF_001515625.1 Sinocyclocheilus rhinocerous
AAGTTATATTTATGTATGTGTACCTTGTCTGAATGGGAATTAAATTAATATAAACTTGTGTATCAAATTATACTTTATGCATTTCTTGTCAAAGATATTGTAAATGTTTTTCTAGTATTTTTTAATTACTGATGACACTAAAATTGTTATTTATTACATAAATACTGTGTTTGTTTCATTTGTATTCTTTGTAAGTCTTTTAAAAATAAAACACCTTATTATATTTGGTCATACAACTATGGTGAATGTATTTCTTCAGACA
>NW_015714170.1:0-262 GCF_001515625.1 Sinocyclocheilus rhinocerous
ATTTCAGTGATCTTGTTTTCAGCAGCGATGAACCTTCTCGTAAAGTCAGCAGAGAAGTTGCAGCGGGGTGCAGTGTTGACTAGTGGCATCCAGCAGGTACCCATAAGAGCATTTATGGATGACCTCACCATCACGGCAAAATCAGTACCCGAAGGGAGATGGATCTTGGAGGATCTGGTTGAGCTCACCGATTGGGCAAGGATGGAGTTTAAACCTGAAAAGTCCAGAAGCCTGGTATTGAGGAAGGGGCGCATTCAGGACC
>NW_015714171.1:0-262 GCF_001515625.1 Sinocyclocheilus rhinocerous
CTCCCACAGCCCTCAGTATCATCTCAGGCGTGTCTGCGGTACCTGCAGCATCTCTCTGCAGGTTCTCTTCTGCGACGCTGCGGTCGTGTCGCTCGGCCTGCAGCCGCTGGGTCAGCGTGTACTGGTCGCAGTGAAACCCCACTGCAATCTGGGTAAACGCGCTCTGCGTGTGCGTGTGTTTTACAGACGTTACCGACGTCTGGAGGTGTTCGGATCTACATCTAACATACATTCAGACAGACTCACCTCCACTTCCTCCTCC
>NW_015714172.1:0-262 GCF_001515625.1 Sinocyclocheilus rhinocerous
CTCTCAATGTAAACTATGCGCAGAAGAGCCACTTGTCTTCATTTGACAATGTGGCAAGAAATGTTGACTGGGTTTCAACACAAACACTTACCTTATGGTCACAAATTTATGACTCGAAGAAAACTGAGACTGTCTACCTGAAAAAGAATAAAAATTACATGTATAGACAGAGAATATACTGCAAAACAATATCAAAGCAACTATCATATTTAAACTTGATTTTTTTTTTTTTTTTTGCTGTATGAACATTTCTTCAAATGTT
>NW_015714173.1:0-262 GCF_001515625.1 Sinocyclocheilus rhinocerous
CTCGATTCCTTTATAAATTCAGCGTTTTATTCCATTTTCATGAATAATGTAAACTTGTTTCTGTGTGTTTGACTTCCTCTGTTGAGGTTGTATTGTGTTATTCTGGCTCTTAAAAACAGCTGAAGAGCTTTCGCACTCATGAAGCACATATGCTCAGATAAAGTTAATGGGCTGCTGTGAGATGTAAGCCTCTTTCTTGCGCTACCGTCCACATTTAGCATTTGCTTCCAGTGAAGCAGAACATGACTGAGGCTTGAGTCCA
>NW_015714174.1:0-262 GCF_001515625.1 Sinocyclocheilus rhinocerous
AAAGAGAAAGGAAAACTTGAAATCGCATCATATGACCCCGTTAAAGACATCAGAATGTTAATTTTTGGGTGAACTATCCTTCTGAATGTTTACTTTGAAATGTTGAGAAGTGTGTGTGTGTGTATCTACATGTATGTACACACACACACCCCTTTTTAGTTCTATATAATGCCTGTGTGACAACCACATGGTCTACAGTAAATTGCTGTCATCAAACCTGTAGCTTAAAGGGGTCATATGATGCGATTTCAAGTTTTCCTTT
>NW_015714175.1:0-262 GCF_001515625.1 Sinocyclocheilus rhinocerous
CAGGGAACGAGGGTTACCATACGTAACCGAGACGTTTCTTGTTGATAAAGTACAATGGCGGTACGTCTTTAATCTGGAAACCGTGTAAACATCAAACAGAACATGAATTTATATTAGACTATAAACCCGAAAGACAGAGGAGGGACTTCTCATTTCAGAAGTCCACCACACACCACTTTTTCATGACTAATAAAAAGTGAATTATGGATAATGTGTGCCTGGGATTTTTACCAGACAAAATTGCATAGATATGTTCAATATG
>NW_015714176.1:0-261 GCF_001515625.1 Sinocyclocheilus rhinocerous
GATTACTTGTGGTTCAAATGTGAAACCTCATTTTGTATGGGTTTCTGTCATTTTTCTTCTTTTGGCGTTAACACTGATCTGGTAAAAGCTCTGGTGTTTTCTTCCTAAAAAATAAGGCCATAAGTGATGACAAGATGTACAAACGCAGAGAATTAAGATTTAGCTGAAATCTGTTAAACCAGAGTCATGTGTCCTTGTTTACATCTCTCTCTCACACACACACACACACACACACACACACAATCCTCTCTTGACTATCTG
>NW_015714177.1:0-262 GCF_001515625.1 Sinocyclocheilus rhinocerous
CTTTAATAACATCAGCAGACTAGGTTTGGTTTTTAAGTGAGGTTTTGTGGTTTCTCTGTCAGCTGGAGCTGATCACGGCTCAGGCCATGAAAGCCGGGTTCACAGGCGGGATGGTTGTCGACTTTCCCAACAGCAGCAAAGCTAAAAAGTAACTATTCAGCTCGATATTTTCTTGATCATTGATCAGCAAACACATCTTTATTGTAATGTGCTGGAGGATCATAACGAGTGACACTTCCATCTTTTTCAACATAGATTTTTC
>NW_015714178.1:0-262 GCF_001515625.1 Sinocyclocheilus rhinocerous
CTTTGAAGTCACGCCACACTAATGTGTCTGGTGCAGATGGGTTTGAACAGTCACACTGGACTTGATGCAACTCAAAACAATAAATGTGCCTCTTGCATGTGAAACACTCAGTAAGACTTCATTACAGTACATCTGCAGACCAAAAATCTGCTGCAATGACCTCAAGAGACCTGGTACAAACATGGGATAAGGACATTTTCATCTAGCCAGAAATGCGACTGCAAACTTTATAAATGCATCGGTGCCGAATCATAACACAAAA
>NW_015714179.1:0-262 GCF_001515625.1 Sinocyclocheilus rhinocerous
AACACCTTAATAGCGACCATAACCAGATGCTAGTTGTCATATTTTAAAGTTTTTAGTCTTTCTGCAATCTTTTTCTCACTGTAGGAGGTTGAATGAGTTTCAATGAAGACTGCTCAATCAAGGAACATAATAAAGAGTTTCGCTGAATGCAATTGGTTGTGTTTTTAGACATTATTTTATACTTCTTTATTGGGTTAAATTCCATATTTGCTTGCCTTAATATTCGTTTGTGTTGTATGCTTATGTTAATATCATAAAATAA
>NW_015714180.1:0-262 GCF_001515625.1 Sinocyclocheilus rhinocerous
ATCGCGATCTCGATTCCATTTCGATTTATCGTGCAGCCCTAGTCGCAACTCTGTTTCTCAGCGGCTCTGTGTTCCATAAGCTAAAGCCAGAGCATTCTGTTTTCGCTTCAGATTTTGAAATTATACAATCGAATTTAAATCAGAAACTGCTCATGCTGCATGTATGCAGAGTCTTTGTTTGGATTGTGATTAAAATACAGTGGGTGGAAAGAGCACGGACAAAGCCTTCGTTTGTTTATATGAAGAGATTTATTTTATTTGT
>NW_015714181.1:0-262 GCF_001515625.1 Sinocyclocheilus rhinocerous
CAAAATAATGTTCTTTTTAGCAACATCATACGACCCCTTTAAACTCAGATTGATGGTAGGGTGTGGAGCTTGCATTTAGTGCCTTCCCTTTTTTGAGGTGGTAATGTGCACTTATTGAGTCCAGTTCAGTTCCTTCTTATAAACCCTGGACTACCCTTCCATCCCTCAAGCACTCCCTTAGCGGAGGAACTCTTTACACGAATCCATTATGAATTAGTATCCCTCGAGTGAACTCTCATAATGGATTAGTGCTCCATATGTT
>NW_015714182.1:0-262 GCF_001515625.1 Sinocyclocheilus rhinocerous
CTTTGTAGTTAGCGTCTACAATCTATATCTAAGCTAATAAGCATAAAAATACATAGCAAATATTATGTAAAATATCTGTTTTAATAAGAACTTTTTGGTATTTAATGAAACATATGTATATTTATACACATATTGATGCATATTTTCTTCACTGAACTCAATGCAATGCATTCTGGGATTGACTTCTCTGTGGAGGATACAAGCGATGCTGCCTTCGAAACATCTTAATGATGGATTTGTTTCAGCTTTTGTCTTCTCCAGA
>NW_015714183.1:0-262 GCF_001515625.1 Sinocyclocheilus rhinocerous
CTTTGGCACATCAACTGTCTGGAGTTGCTGGCAGTGCATCTAGCCCGCATGGACAACACTGTGGCTGTTTCGTACATCAACTGACAGGGTGGTCTATGTTCACGTCGCATGTCTCAACTCGCCCACCATCTCCTCCTCTGGAGTCAGACGTGGCTCAAGTCGCTGCGCGCCGTCCACATTCCGGGGGTTCTCAATCATGCAGCCGACGAGCTCCCACGACAGCTCACTTTCCCCGGAGAATGGCGACTCCATCCCCAGGTGG
>NW_015714184.1:0-262 GCF_001515625.1 Sinocyclocheilus rhinocerous
GCTTCTTTCCTCTTTGGCTGACATCTCCAAGCCCTCTTATTTCTCAACACCTTCCCACCAACCATCTGACTCTATTCTGGTATGCAATTTTTCGTTATTCAATCAAATCCCACTTTTCCTTTGAAAATGCTGTTTCATTCAGAAATGCGTTGTAAGTAAATACGTGTTACGTAAGTAAAATGGGTCAAGTTGACATGAATCTGTAAATTACTGTTAATTTAGTTTGTGCATTTTAACGCACAATGGCTAAGTGCTGCCAATA
>NW_015714185.1:0-262 GCF_001515625.1 Sinocyclocheilus rhinocerous
CTTATTTTCATTTAGTTTAACTTGATGTACTAAAATAACTTAAACTGAAATAAAATGAATAAAAACGATATACATATATTTTAAAAAGTAGTAAAACATAATAAAACACACAATTTAGTAAAAATATTCAATTTATTATTAAAAAAGTTATAATTAGAAATTTAAAAAAAAATTTAAACTCTTTATCTTTTCAGCCGATGCAAAATATCTATAATCTTCATTTAGTTTAACTTGATGTACTAAAATAACTTAAAGTGAAACT
>NW_015714186.1:0-262 GCF_001515625.1 Sinocyclocheilus rhinocerous
GCTTCTTTCCTCTTTGGCTGACATCTCCAAGCCCTCTTATTTCTCGACACCTTCCCACCAACCATCTGACTCTATTCTGGTATGCAATTTTTCATTATTCAATCAAATCCCACTTTTCCTTTGAAAATGCTGTTTCATTCAGAAATGCGTTGTAAGTAAATACGTGTTACGTAAATAAAATGGGTCAAGTTGACATGAATCTGTAAATTACTGTTATTTTAGTTTGTGCATTTTAACGCACAATGGCTAAGTGCTGCCAATA
>NW_015714187.1:0-262 GCF_001515625.1 Sinocyclocheilus rhinocerous
TCGATAGGCAATGCGCGTTGCGTAACTGGCCGTGCTATAGCTGCAGGACAACCACCTAGCAGTGCATTACAATAGAGGTCATGAATGCATGAACTAGCTTCTCTGCATCAGAAACAAGTAACATGTTCCATAGCTTGGCAATGTTTTTAAGATGAAAGAATGCTGTTTTTGTATGATTTTCAAAAGACAAGTTGCTGTCTAATATAACACCCAAATATTTGACTGTAGAGGAAGTAACAGTACATCCGTCTAGATGCAAATT
>NW_015714188.1:0-262 GCF_001515625.1 Sinocyclocheilus rhinocerous
CTGGATCCGGAATCGGACAGGCGTAGCCCACGTTTCTGCTGCAGGGGAGTTTGCTCGGGTGTAGGAAGTAGACCTGGATCCAAGTCGCCCGCTTTGACCCAACCATTGGGCATAACGAAGAGTGTCTCTCCCTGCGAGCGTGGCCGGTCCGTGCCGCTGTGCCGGGATACGCTCATCACGGAGCCACTCCTGCTTTGTCCCATCATGCAACGCTCCTTCTCGCTCTTCCGCTGACTACTGGACGAAGGAGTGTTGCTGTGCG
>NW_015714189.1:0-262 GCF_001515625.1 Sinocyclocheilus rhinocerous
ATGGTTATATACTATCAACATTTCATTGAAAATTGTTCTATGATTGCAAAGCCTCTCTTTCAGCTGATGACCGGTCAGAAGAGACCTAGGAAGGGGAGGGGTGTTGGAAAAAGGTCAGGAGCTCTCCGGAAGCTCACTCCTGATGACTGGACTGATGAATGCAGAGGGGCGTTCGAGAATCTTAAGACTGTGCTGGTAAATCAGGTCTTACTTGCTCACCCTGACTTTTCAAGACCATTCATACTGTCAGTGGATGCTTCGA
>NW_015714190.1:0-262 GCF_001515625.1 Sinocyclocheilus rhinocerous
CTGGCAAGCTTAACATCTGGGCGGCCGGTAGGCTAGTCTTTGGCGTGGCCGGCAGCTGGAGAGAGCCACGGCCGGCTGCCTTGACTACGGCGCAGCCAGCACACTTCGGTGCGGCCGGCAAACTTGACTCAGGCAGGCGGACTTTGTCTTCGGCACGGCCAGTGGGCTGGGGAAATAGCCGCGGCTGGCGGGAAGGACAACGGCGCGGCCCATGCGCTGGGTCTTCCGAGCGGTCGGCAGGCTTGTCTTCGGCGCGGCCAGC
>NW_015714191.1:0-262 GCF_001515625.1 Sinocyclocheilus rhinocerous
CGGAGGGGCGCCGACGGAGTTCAAGCATCCAGCCGGCGCCCCTGCGGCTATCGCGGCCGCCCCAGCGTGCATGTCCGGCGCCGCGCTGGACGTGGCCGGCCAGCTGCGCAAATCCAAGTCGTCGCGCCGGAACGCGTGGGGCAACCAGTCGTACGCGGATCTGATCACGCGTGCCATCGAGAGCACCCCCGAGAAAAGGCTCACCCTGTCGCAAATTTACGACTGGATGGTGCGCTTTGTGCCCTATTTCAAGGATAAAGGA
>NW_015714192.1:0-262 GCF_001515625.1 Sinocyclocheilus rhinocerous
CTGACCTGAATGAGATATTTCACATAAAAGACGTTTACATATAGTTCACAAGAGAAAATAATAGTTCAAAAGTTTACATCCCCTTGATTCTTAATACTGTGTTGCTACCTGAATAATCCACATCTGTGTTTTTTTGTTTAGTGATAGTTGTTCATCTAGTCTGTCCTGAACAGTTAAACTGCCTGCTGTTCTTCAGAAACCCCCCCCAGCTCCCACTAATTCTATGGTTTTCCAGCATTTTTGTGTATTTGAACCCTTTCCA
>NW_015714193.1:0-262 GCF_001515625.1 Sinocyclocheilus rhinocerous
CGTGATTTGTGTACGTGTGCCTTCAGTTGTATTTAAAATACATTTTAGAACGAAAATGTTAGTGAAGTACTGAGTGAATATGACAATTTTTGTATTATTCTTCACCTCCAGGTATTTTAGTAATACACGGTAAAAAATGAATCAAGGGTCTTGTAATTTTCATTAAAAAAAATAAGGTGATAATTAAAATTAGTGTGTATATTTCATTAAATAAATGGTGATTCAGTGTTGTATAGAAAATATGGAGAACTTTTTACTAATA
>NW_015714194.1:0-262 GCF_001515625.1 Sinocyclocheilus rhinocerous
CGGCTCCATAAAGAATCCCGGTCTGTCTGTGACATGTCTCGTCATTTCGGTCTGTCATTCATAAATATGTATTTCTATAAAGCCTCTCCACAGTCCTTCTGTTTGATTGCTTAACATTTGGTTTCTTGCTCTTAGAGACTAATAAAAACTGAAGTATGTGGTGGCTAAAGCGTCTCGGGCTTATGAAATATGTACAGCCAAGTGGCTATTGGATATCTGAATGGAATTCAAATAGCCTCAGCGCCACAGCGGAGCTCCAAAA
>NW_015714195.1:0-262 GCF_001515625.1 Sinocyclocheilus rhinocerous
TGTTTGCAAAGAGATTTTAAAAATGAACTGGGAGCATTTCAGTAAGGAAAAAGTGTTTGACTTGATTACACAGAGGAATCGAGAGTGAGTGTACTTCTGAAGAACTGTGTGGGATTAATTACGATAAAAATGTATGCATTTATCCTAATTAAATTAAGATCCAGATTCAATTAATAGGCTTAGATTAAAGACTTCAGTATGAATATTTACAGCATGGTAAAAATGTATTTGACTTCTTTAATTGCTTATTTCTCTCAGTGAA
>NW_015714196.1:0-262 GCF_001515625.1 Sinocyclocheilus rhinocerous
TAAATTCAGCCATACTGACCATTTCAACTGTTTTCAACCTACTATGTAGTAGGGAAGTATGCATACTAAGATGCAGCCCTAGTCAGGTAGGTTGAAGCTAACTCTGCAGGAAAGTGGCCATCCAGGAGCAGGAATGGACACCACTGCCATATGAAATACTGTGTAAAGTCAAATTACTTAATTTAGAAATATTAACTATTCAGACAGTTTATAAAATATTACTGGGAGACAACATTATATGACTGTAAGTTAAAAGGAATGT
>NW_015714197.1:0-262 GCF_001515625.1 Sinocyclocheilus rhinocerous
TTATTTCTGCCAATGTGCATATTTTAATATGTATGTGTCTATTAGTTTGAAAAGTAATCAATGGAAAATATTACCTGTTTATATATTTATTGAGATATTTATTCTAATTCTTTATTTATTTTTGGAGACGGGTTTTTATTTTCTGTGCTGTCTTACTTCTCTGACTTTGTGCCAATTTGCTGCTTTGAGGTGTTACATATCGTGGGTTTGTATCATTAATTAAACCCTAACTCTATATTTTAATGAAAAGTTTGCACTCTGA
>NW_015714198.1:0-262 GCF_001515625.1 Sinocyclocheilus rhinocerous
TAATTTTCATACCATTAACCTGGGGTTGAAATCGTTATTATTATATTTTTTTTCCCCATTTAAACCAATTGACATATGTTTGAAGTTACAAATTCCTATTGCTGAATACCTCGCCAAATGTGGACAAATCTGAAATTGTTAGCATTTAGTCCATTATAAATGAGTACAACATTTAGATCAGATTATTTCTGCAAAGAATTATTAAATGGACAATAACGTCATTAATATCTAGCACATTGTAAAAATATCCTCCCTCAGACAG
>NW_015714199.1:0-262 GCF_001515625.1 Sinocyclocheilus rhinocerous
CTTCAAAACATACCTAACCAGCATATGCTGTTTTTTTCAAAAGGGTATGCATATTTGTTAGAAACGTACCTGGCTTTGTACAGGAAGTAAGACTTGATTCACTGAAGACTCGTTTTGGCAGTTCAGAATCGGTTCTTTCTTTTGATAGACAATAACTCTTATTGTGCACTTTGATCTTTGAAACTTTGCAGACCTTTTACATTCACAAACAGCTTTATTAAACACTACATGAAAGGTAATATCTGAAAAGGCATAATAGGGG
>NW_015714200.1:0-262 GCF_001515625.1 Sinocyclocheilus rhinocerous
CCTGGCAATAAAGCTCATTCTGATTCTGATTCTGATTCTGAATTTAGAAAATCTGCCTAGCAATTGTTGAGCAGGTATTTGTGATTGGTTAAATATTTCAAGCTCCGCCCCTGCTATATACACAGAATGGGAGTGAGAGAGTGCAGTGGGAGATTGGCGATATATATTCAGCTGCAGCCGAAGAACCGGAAGTGAGGGGCGGAGTTATTGACAATGAGAGTAGTCTGTAATGTTTTTGCTATCATATGTTTAATAATTATCG
>NW_015714201.1:0-262 GCF_001515625.1 Sinocyclocheilus rhinocerous
ACATGCAATGACTGGCTCTTGTTGTGTTTATTTGAGTAAAAACGACCAGAACCTATCATCTTTATTAACATATTTTGTCACGATCTCGATAAGATGTAATTTATCACCCCAGCCCTATAAGAAAGTCAACAATTCCGGTGCTGACATGCGCTTCATTCATTTTGTTTCGAGGTATGAAGAGGCTCTTACCAATGTATTTGCTCCACTCCGGGTCCAAATCGGCCTGATTGGCCAGGCAGCCCTTCATCACATTCAGACAGTA
>NW_015714202.1:0-262 GCF_001515625.1 Sinocyclocheilus rhinocerous
TACATTTGTTTTCAAAGTGACGTCCTCATTATGACATTACATCACAATGGGCTGAATGTAAATTGCATTATTCAATCCACATCAGAACAAAGGCAGTCACCCGATCTGTGCGACCCGAGGGTAAACTATCTGATTACCCTATGACATAGGCCTATCGCATATCTCTCACTGCACATCTAACAGCGTGTGTGTGTTTACCATGCCTTAAATATTGCTTGCCAGTACTTTACATGTTACGTAATCAACAAGTGTGCGAATTATA
>NW_015714203.1:0-262 GCF_001515625.1 Sinocyclocheilus rhinocerous
CCAGAGACTTATATTACATATTGTAAAAAGGGGCATAATATGTTACCTTTAATAGAGATTTTCTGTGTTCATATATTTAAATAAAGGGTGATTATTTTAATAAGTACAGCGTTTTCTTTACTCATCTTATTTTTGTAATCAATACAGCCTGTGTGTAGCACTTTATTTCTTTGTTCAAATCTATTGCACGATTAAAACTGATCTAGAAAAACTGAGCAACCACATTGCTACATTAAACTCTGTAAAATGTTAAGTTGGTCGC
>NW_015714204.1:0-262 GCF_001515625.1 Sinocyclocheilus rhinocerous
TACATTTATCAGCATAACTACATTTATTTTATTTTATTTTAGTTAGCATTGAATTCATAAAAATATATTCTTATTTAGTTTTAGTTGTTTAGTTTTGTGTTAAAATAACACTGGTCTTAGCTGGTCTAGCTTGTCTTTCATCCTGCCCAAGCTGTTTTTGAGCTGGAGTAGCTGATCTAGCAGCCAGCCCCAACTGGTTTTCATTTAGTGTAGATGGTTAGCCAGCTGGTCTCCCAACCTGACCAGTTGACAAGTGCCAAAA
>NW_015714205.1:0-262 GCF_001515625.1 Sinocyclocheilus rhinocerous
TACAGACCTGATCCAGAGAAACATCACTACATCTTGTGAAATTACAGGACCATATTAGCGTATGTTTATTTCCCCCTACCTCTCGTAAGAAGTTCGGTTGATGACTGGACATGCAGGTGAGGGTGATCTGAGATCTCACCTGCCCTGCCACCTCTGCCTCTCCCCCCTCCCTTCCCATCGCGGTACTAATTTCTAGCCGTTAAAGTCTCTAAACAGACAAATCTCCTGCTGAATTTACTAATTTTGCTCAAACTCCCACACA
>NW_015714206.1:0-262 GCF_001515625.1 Sinocyclocheilus rhinocerous
CGAATGCGATTCATCTGCGATTATGAACGCGATATTGCCTAATTGAAATAAATAAAATTATATCGGTTTTATATCGGCCACCCTGCTTTCCAAGATATCGGCATCGGCATAGGCTGTCAAAAAACACATATCAGTCGACCACTAATAACTGGTGGCTGTTGCGTTCCCAAACGCGCGTTAAACTCACAGCACGTGCAATAAATGAGTTTACTGTATTCATTCTAGGGCTGAACGATTAATTGCATTTGCGATAATATCGCGA
>NW_015714207.1:0-262 GCF_001515625.1 Sinocyclocheilus rhinocerous
TACTATTCACTTGGTCCACTAATGATCTGATTAGAACCATGCTGGTCAATTAAATCCAAAGTTTGGAATGACCACACCTCTTAAAACGATCCTGGATTTGCAAACTCTCATGTTTCAGTGCTTGCCTACACATTTTCCACAATTACTGATAAGAAAAAAAACACAGAAAGACCAGAATAGTCTTTATTTTGTCCACCCCTCAGGAATCCTGTCAGCCTTGTTATTTAGCAGGAACCTCCAGAGAGATACACTTAAAAAAGAA
>NW_015714208.1:0-262 GCF_001515625.1 Sinocyclocheilus rhinocerous
TATAATATTATTAATTTATATCAATTTAAATATATACATATTTTAATTGCTAAACTGATCTTAAAGACTCCATGAAATGGTTTTTTGTTGATTTACTTTCTACTGAAACATTTTTTTTAAACAGCTTTTAGGTGATCTAGAGAGCATTGTATTGATCTGAGCGTTGAGTTTTACCTCCGTCTCACTGAATTCCTTCGGTTTCGAGTGATAAATCTTGGCAATCTGATTTCCAGTGAAGCGCTGGTGAGCAAATACACAAAAC
>NW_015714209.1:0-262 GCF_001515625.1 Sinocyclocheilus rhinocerous
CACATTTCTGCACATATCTGTTGCTAAACACATGTAGATGTCCAAGTAGCATTAGGGGAGTAACTACTAACCAATTCAAGTTTGATGTAGGCACAGCAAGTCACAAAACAATTATACCAGATTCTGTGGATTAGTCACATATGTGTTTCGACAAAAGTTGGTCAGTTATCGGATTAGTGGATGTTACAACACAGTTAAAAGATTGACACCATTGTTATATAGGTGAAATGTCTTAACAATTAAGGATTTTTTTTTTTTTTTT
>NW_015714210.1:0-262 GCF_001515625.1 Sinocyclocheilus rhinocerous
TACTTCTTAGAGAGGATTCAGATGAGCTGAGGCATTATTTGAAGGACCAGTTCTAACAGCTCCTTAAATGATATTCATTATGTTTTGTAAAATATATGTTTAAAATTAAATGTTTTTCTTGTGGTAATGCTTTTGTTTGGATCAGGGAATTTAATACATTCATTTAAAATACTTTCAGAAAGTCAATTTATAACTTTGGAACTAAATGATCTGATCTGATTCAGATCAGTGAAGACGAGGTGCGCCAGGTCTTCCGGAAGCA
>NW_015714211.1:0-262 GCF_001515625.1 Sinocyclocheilus rhinocerous
CGTGAAAAGCGCTGTACAAATAAACTTGACTTGACTTGACTTATACTGTTTATATATTTATATGTAATATAATAGACATTAAAATCTCAAATGAACAAAATAGTTATTGATAACAATAATGATGATAATAACACTTTGCTATATATTATTAATAATATTTTTCTTATATATAAAATGTAAATAATTTATAATAGGTAAATATACATTTACATTTAGTCATTTAGCATACACTTTAATTCAAAGCCACTTACAAATGATGACA
>NW_015714212.1:0-262 GCF_001515625.1 Sinocyclocheilus rhinocerous
TTTACTCGGTTCTCTGCTAGCTTCCACTGGTCCACGATGAATGTTATCAAGGCTGTTTTACTGTCTGTATTGCTTAACAGCTTTCTCCACTGCACTACATTGTGTCCCGGGCAATGTTCTTCCATTGAGTGCTACTTGCTGAACCACGATTGTATCTCTCAGCATTCTTGATTGATGTTTTCCAGTACACATCAAACACCACATCTATCCGCTTACTGTTTCTTCCTTCGTGCAACGTTAGGTTCAGCACAGAACCAGCAAT
>NW_015714213.1:0-262 GCF_001515625.1 Sinocyclocheilus rhinocerous
TATATATATATTTTTGGCCATTCAATACACACGTGTGTACAGTTCAAGTGCTCAATTTAGGTCTGTGAAAGAGATGTCACGTGGGTCTGAGCTATATTAATGAGACATGTCATCTGCCCCTTACTGACCCTAAACTGCCTATTTAAATAGCATCACATAATGTGGCACAACAGATAAAGGGGTGGTGCTGTCTTTACTAATGGTTTAATAATAATAACGTTATCCCAGATCCATGTTGAAAATCGCCACGCCATAAGCACAC
>NW_015714214.1:0-262 GCF_001515625.1 Sinocyclocheilus rhinocerous
TCTTTCTCACACGTTCACATGCAAATGAGCAGAAATATCTGCACCTTTTTATATTTTAGCTCCTGAGTGCTTCCATTCCCACGAGACTGAGATGTTTACCAATGTTTGTTTGAGCAGAAGCACATTAAACCACAGTGTGTTTAAAGATTAAAGTATATCTACACCTAGTTGTTCTCTCTCATCTGCCATCATTTGATCTTCACTACTATATTTGCACAAAATGATGTTTTGTTAATGTGAATCATTCAGATTTTTGTATTGA
>NW_015714215.1:0-262 GCF_001515625.1 Sinocyclocheilus rhinocerous
GTGGCTCACTTCTCAAATATCTGTACAATAGTAAAACAAAACAAAACAAATTTAAAAATAAAATTAAAAATAGTATAACAAATTATATATTTTTTAAAGCTGTACATATATAAAAGCGTGTTTTACATGCTGTCAATACATCTACTTACAACTTATCTTACATTTAATAAAAAAAAAAAAAATCAGAGATTTCAGGTAAATAAACAAAGACAATTAAAGTACATACTGTACAATGCAGCAAAATTGTTTTGTGATCAGCTTC
>NW_015714216.1:0-262 GCF_001515625.1 Sinocyclocheilus rhinocerous
TATACGCCTAGGATGCCTTGAGGGTGAGTAAATAATGGGCTAATTGTCATAGGGTGAACTATCCCTTTAAGAAGCAAAATTAATTAAGATGTTAAGCTTTGTTTTCCAAAAATATATCAAAATGAAGTGAGTTTGAGCTTGAGCTTAAAACAAGAAAAAAATATCTGCCAGTGGGGTAAGAAAATTAAACTTAATTCAAATGGAAAACAAGTTTATGTTTCTTACTGCATTTGCAGTTATTTTAGCTTAATTTCACTTCATT
>NW_015714217.1:0-262 GCF_001515625.1 Sinocyclocheilus rhinocerous
ACCAAATACACAAAATAATGTTCTTTTTAGCAACATCATATTACCTCTTTAAATTTTATCTCTGCCCTTTATGTATTGTACTGGCATTGGTCAACAACTTGTAATTTTCACTTGTGTGATTAGATAACATTTACAGACCATTGTATGAATTTAAAGAATGCCTCTATGGCCACATTTACACGGTCAGATATCGGTGAAACCGGTGAGTTCAAATCTCGTTATGTGTGAAAACAGCACAAAACACTTTTCCATGTGTAATATA
>NW_015714218.1:0-262 GCF_001515625.1 Sinocyclocheilus rhinocerous
TATTTACACAATTAATGCTGCTCAGACGGCAGTAAATGCATTAACTCAGCAATTGCATTATGGAATGAGATTAATATTTTAAACAAAAACATTCTGAATAGCCTACAGAAATATGAAATTAGTGACAAAATGAAACAATTGGATACTTCAATTATGAAGGTTACATCGCCAGTAGGTGGCGGCAAGTCATGGTGTTGATGAATGAGTCATAGAGTCTTCAATTCAACCGATTCGTTCAAAATGCTGATTTGTTCAGGAGCAA
>NW_015714219.1:0-262 GCF_001515625.1 Sinocyclocheilus rhinocerous
CATTCTTAAATCAAGACACATTTACTTGAGAAGCAAAATGACTTATGATATTAAGTCTTGTTTTCTTACAAAATGTATCAAAATGAAGTGAGTTTCTTGCTTAAAACAAGAATAAACCTGGCAATGGAGTAGGAAAAATCAACTTGTTTTCCCTTTGCTTTAAGACTATTTCTCTTGCCCAAAAGCAGTTTTTTTTCCTTGTCTTGTCAAAAACTCACTTCATTTTGATACATTTTTACAAAAACAAGACTTAATATCTTAA
>NW_015714220.1:0-262 GCF_001515625.1 Sinocyclocheilus rhinocerous
TGGGTGAAAATATGAAGTTAATACTCACACTGAAATTGGTTTAACCTATGCTGCAGGCCAATGTGTTTGACATTTAGTTTACATCGAATCAATGTCATGGTTTAGATGTCAAAATGATGTCATAGACATCCCATTGACATCAATGATTTGTGTGTTTGATTGATATTCATTGCATAATATGAATTCTTTGTCAGCCTGATCTAGTTTAAATAGCATTTTTTCTTAACTGGGGCCTTGGACAGCATCGGTTTGCCACATCTCC
>NW_015714221.1:0-262 GCF_001515625.1 Sinocyclocheilus rhinocerous
CTGCGAAGCTGCTTTGAATCAGTCTGTATTGTATAAAGCGCTATATGAATAAATGTGACTTAACCTGTGATATCTACACTCCAGTACTTCATTGATTGAAATATAAAACACACAGTAATTCTGCGTTATGATTTCAGAGAGAGAACTCCTCCACGACCGCAAGGACAGCGTCCAGAGCCGGAGAACCGAGGCGTGAGTTGCTCTTACACAGTCATTATTAGGACAATATTTGGCTGAGATACAACTATTTGAAAATCTGGAA
>NW_015714222.1:0-262 GCF_001515625.1 Sinocyclocheilus rhinocerous
TATTATCTATGTGGCATTGCCATATTTGGAGTACAATTGTATATGAATATGGTAACATTACCGTAGTATGTACTACCAATCAAAAGTTTGCACACACATGACTAAACTTATGATCGATTTTTTTCATGATTTTTAAAACCTTTTTGGATGGCATTCATGGCATTTTTTTCTGCTTAAATGCCTGAAATAATTTCTGTAGACAAATACATTTCTATAAAATATATATATATATATATATACACCTTGCTACGTGTACTGCGTT
>NW_015714223.1:0-262 GCF_001515625.1 Sinocyclocheilus rhinocerous
AAAAAATAAAGAAAAGTAAATTATAGTCTCGGCATACACCAAAAAGGTTAGTCCTCGGCCCAAGCTGAAGGATAAATATAAATTGTGCAAAATTATCAACGGAGGTAGGCCAGGCCTAATAGTGAAACAGCCCAACATAAGAACATTCATGGAGCAAAACACCATAATGTCCAAAACAAGAAAAACATATGCATAATTAAGCCATACAAAGTGGCTTGCCAGCAGAAACTTTTAGAATGCCCTGTACCCAGTAGGTCAACAA
>NW_015714224.1:0-262 GCF_001515625.1 Sinocyclocheilus rhinocerous
TAGACCCGCCCTGAGTGAGCTGTAAACAGTCTGCCATTGTTTCGACGCCGTAGCAGGTGTAGATAAGATCGGCTCCTAAGCGATTGAGGTGTTTTGTTGTTGGATATAAGAATGAACATAGCAGTCATTATTTACTCCCGACATCTGATCCGCTGAAGACGCAGTGGATTACTTTTGTTTTTGATGGGAATGTGACCCCCGATCTACCTAAATGCGTTTATGTCTGCGTGAATCATTTTACTCCAGACTGCTTTCTGAACGA
>NW_015714225.1:0-262 GCF_001515625.1 Sinocyclocheilus rhinocerous
TATATATATATATATATATATATAATTTGTCATTAAAATTCTCTAATGTTTTTAACAAAGTTGTATAGAAAAATTCAAAACAAACTAAAATTAGCCAATATAAAATGCATTAAGTCACAATTTCAGCACACTAGTTCTAGTTCTCTGAATCGAGGCACAGATGGCTGAATGGGGAATGTTTTTTTTTTCTCAGATGTATTGAGGCAGGATTTAGAGCTTGTAGTGATGAAGAACTTGTTTGATAAATGTCTCTGAGTAGCAA
>NW_015714226.1:0-262 GCF_001515625.1 Sinocyclocheilus rhinocerous
TATATGGCAGGGACCCAATCTTAAGGGGCCTCTTTACAGATTATAATATAATATAATATAATATAATATATGCATAAACACTTTTACAAACCCTGTGTTATGATGTCAGACTGAGATACATGAAAAAAATATGAGTATGAATATGAATATAACATGAGTGGATTTGCAATCGTAATAATCCTAAATTTAAAATCCTACTTTGAAGACAAGAGACACTCTTATTTCTCATTTTCATATGACGATTAAAAACCTCTTCCAGAAC
>NW_015714227.1:0-262 GCF_001515625.1 Sinocyclocheilus rhinocerous
TCACAGCAGCAGCCGCCAGTCTTCACTCCGCACGTCTGTGACGGGCCTGGAGCCCTGCAGACGTTCCTCCAGCAGCCAGCTCTCTCTCCGCACGCTGCCCACCTCCCTCCAACTCCGGCTGGGCACCAACACCTCGGCCGCCAACCCCGACCCACCCGGCCCCTCCAGCTCCCTCTCAGCCCACTCCATCCCACCCTGCAAACGACACGCCCACACGCTCGCCAGCCTGCTGGGAAACGAAGCCTTAGGGCTGGGGACGGAC
>NW_015714228.1:0-262 GCF_001515625.1 Sinocyclocheilus rhinocerous
AAAAAATAAATAATAAATCAATAAAAACATTTACAAATCTATACAGTTTGAACATTCAAAAATAACATTATAATTAACATTATAAAAAACATTTTTATTAGCTGGAGTATTAGACATTCATCTAATGTTTTTTTTTTAAATGTTATTACTGGTTTCAAAATATTAATAGAACATTCAAATGTAAAGTTTCGATAATGTTGGCAAAATGACAAAATGGAATTTATAAAACGGAGAGTTCCGGTGCTTGATTCTGATTGGCTGA
>NW_015714229.1:0-262 GCF_001515625.1 Sinocyclocheilus rhinocerous
TAGTAGTTCAATAAACAAGAAGTTAAAATTAAATGACTTATATTTGACACAATATTGACTGTTTTTGCTCAATTTCGCTGACAAAAATCGTTCCAATCAAAGCCACAGCAGTGTGTTTCCGAGCAACACACAGCAGAGTTTCATTACTGAATGAATCCATGTTTTTGAACGAATCAATGATTCAGTGGCCCATTCATAAAGACAGTCACGTGCCTCTTTTCTGAATGAATCAGCCGTTTGAACGAATCGGTTGAATGAATGA
>NW_015714230.1:0-262 GCF_001515625.1 Sinocyclocheilus rhinocerous
TCACTGCAACCCCATATTTCCTCACTCAGCTGTGAGCAGACAACTACGCAAACTCGCCCGACTGCCTCTGTTACTCTGTAACCTGAACTTCACGAGACAGAGCAGAGACAGAGCAGAGACGTCAATCAGTGAACACATAGTGAGGGGGCGACAGATGCTGGATGGTGATGTGACAAGTCTTGTTCTTTTCCTATTGTCAAAGGTCTTGGGTCCAATTAAACTATTATCTTGCAAATTCATCTGGCAAAACAGACTGTATGTC
>NW_015714231.1:0-262 GCF_001515625.1 Sinocyclocheilus rhinocerous
TCACAGACAGACCACATGATAACCAGCGACACGATGAGAAACGCTTTCAGATCACCTCATGTCTCATTCACCAGTGAGACAACATCACAGTACAAAGCGCATAATATTACAATAATAACACCTTCCAGGCAGGACAGCTTATCGTAGTCCGTGAACTGAAGAATTTGATTGGACAAACATTTTTATGGTCCTACGCCTCCCACAGATGATATAAATGCATATAAATACATTTAGAGCACTTAACTTAAAGATTGCTGTCGGG
>NW_015714232.1:0-262 GCF_001515625.1 Sinocyclocheilus rhinocerous
TCACTAGGAGAATGGAGGAGGTGAATATCAATACATTGTTGTGAACCTGGGCTCAGATTTGCGCTAAGAGTGTCTTCCTCTTTCCTTGCGGGCGGCAGGCACAGTCCGCAGAGAGAGTAGATTCTGTTCGTCATGAAAATATACACTTTGATATGATGAAAGTCATACAGACTTTGTTTGTCCTACTGAGCCGTGCTATTAATGGACATGTGCATATAGCTGCCTTATTCCAATAACCTTGAAATGACACATAAACCTTCTT
>NW_015714233.1:0-262 GCF_001515625.1 Sinocyclocheilus rhinocerous
TCATTCCTCACAGGGTGACTTCAGAAGATCACTGGTTTTTATGCTTCTGTTTTGCATTTTCTCTGATAAAAAGTTTAATTATTTGAATGAAAAGTTGAGAATTAAGATGAATCTGAGAAGGTTTTAGTATTTTGTCTCATTTTTGCTTTAATGACAGCGGCACAAAAATGGATTTGTCTAATAGAAATAGTGCAAAATTACTATTTATAAAATATTAAAGTATCTCCAGATCAGTCGGATTCTCACAAAAATTACATATACT
>NW_015714234.1:0-262 GCF_001515625.1 Sinocyclocheilus rhinocerous
TCATTCACTCAGGGATTCGACCATGAGGATATGAAGCAGGCGATGGTCCAAAAACTCAGACTAACCGAACTCCCCAGGATTCAGAAGCGAGATTTGGAAAATCTAGTCATCCCAGCTCACATCAAGAACAAATATCTGTCCATGCTGAAACTCCATCACAAGCGCAGGAGGAGATCCCTGCCAAGCCTGGCGGGAATTCTTAGAGGCATCCATGGAAATGCAGGTGGGTTACATTTGCAAAATGAAATTGAAATGTTAATAA
>NW_015714235.1:0-262 GCF_001515625.1 Sinocyclocheilus rhinocerous
TCATGTTTGGTAATTGTAACATGCATGAGGGAGGATTATTATAGAAACAATAAACAGAACTTCACTAAATTTTTAAAAGACACCCAGTACTTACAGACACACAAACCCATTGCGGCCTACAAAAGAAACAAAAATGTATTGGACACACTAGTCCAGAGCAAAGTACAGAAGTTACGTGACATCAAAACCAAAGAGGGAACTTGTAGATATTATGTAGCACTGAAATGGGCGAAGAGCCGTACCAGTAAGCAGATTTTCAAGA
>NW_015714236.1:0-262 GCF_001515625.1 Sinocyclocheilus rhinocerous
TCAGCGACTTCAGAACGACATGCATAATTACTCACGTAATAACCTCAGAGTGCACTGTACACTGGGTCAGGGCTTCTCAAAAGGCAGCCTAAACCTCAACAGTTGCTGCTTTTGAGAAGGAAAACAATTCAGAGACTCAATTGTCAATACAATTCTGTCATTTTCTCTCTGAGCACTTTTGGTCACGGTTTGGGGGTGGGGGGGCTTCCATGAGGACGGTTTATGTTATTATGGGGCTCTTATACTTAAAAACAGATAAGAA
>NW_015714237.1:0-262 GCF_001515625.1 Sinocyclocheilus rhinocerous
GAGCTCGTGTTTAAAAGCCAAACACACTGGAATTAATAATTCACTTAAAACGCAATGCAAGTCTCTGTTCTCTCTGCAATCTCTGATGTGATCAGCCTGGTTTACTTTATAGTAGCGCTGTTTTGTACGGATTGTTTGAATGCATTCGCTTACTGGAACATTGGACTGAAAACTTTCCCGGAGTTTAGCGACTTAAATGATCTGATCGCAAGCAGAGAACCAAAATTGGGTTAAAGGGTTAGAATAGAAATTGTGCTTCAGT
>NW_015714238.1:0-262 GCF_001515625.1 Sinocyclocheilus rhinocerous
AAGCTCTGCCGATGGGAGGAAAAGCCATTCATAGGTAAGTCTGTGTGGAGTATTGCATGAAAAGAGTCTGTAGGATCATGACGCTTGTGTTCTCAGTGCTCTTGTTCCTCTGTAGGGAGCTGCACAGTCTGCTGAGTGAGCAATGCACACTAGACACCGACTCTAGCACCGGCCTCAGTCTGCCCACCGTCATCAGTAAGACCGACACACATCCATCACATCACACGTTTTGTTGAGCATCATATTTGATGCATCAGGCTTT
>NW_015714239.1:0-262 GCF_001515625.1 Sinocyclocheilus rhinocerous
TGAGCACACAGAGGGGAATCTAATGGTCTCTGGCAGAGCTCCAGGACGGCATGTAAAACACAGTAGAGCTCCGCATCCACAGCTGCTATTTGCCCACATCCAACAAAAGACAGGCTTTTTGACAGCAGAGATACCGCAGCAACATGTCATTATCTAATTAAATCTCTTGTTGTCCCTGCTCACTATTTTTCCCCTCGCTCTTTCTCTCTCTATCTAACTCTCCCTCCAAGCAGATGCAGAGTTGATTTTTCTTCTTTCTCTC
>NW_015714240.1:0-262 GCF_001515625.1 Sinocyclocheilus rhinocerous
AGGACCAAAAAACTAAACTATCATTCAAATGTTTGGAGTCAGTAAATTTTTTTTTTGTTTACTATTTAATGAATTTCATTTAACAAGAATGCATTATATTAATAAAAACATATATTTGAGTAGCAAATAAAAAAATATTTGAGCAGCAAAAATTTTAATTATACTGGAGCAGCAAATTAGCATATAGAACGATTTCTGAAGGATCATGTGACACTGAAGTATTGATACTAAAAAATTCAACTTTGCTATCACGGCAATAAAT
>NW_015714241.1:0-262 GCF_001515625.1 Sinocyclocheilus rhinocerous
TCTCTCACACACACACGCACACACACAATTTCCAATTGAGGAATTGCACATTTAGCTCACTTATGGATACACATTTGTCCCCAAACTAGAACCAGAACCTGAGCAGCAACTATTTATAGTCTTTTTATATCGGTCTAATTGAGCCTGTTATTTTCCGTTTGTTTAGAATAACACTCCCTATAATAGAAACAATATATTTAAATTGCATTTTTTTTTTATCTTGATTTGCTTACAGTTTTTCTCGATTGCTTAGACACATTTC
>NW_015714242.1:0-262 GCF_001515625.1 Sinocyclocheilus rhinocerous
GTGAGATACCGAACGAATGTTAGAAAGAGAACGTTAGGTTACTGAGGTATCTCACAAACATTGCCCTCCTTGCCTTTACTGCACGTAGAAGAGATATGCGGAGAATGACAATATGGCAGGTAGCTGCGGTTTATATACAGGGAGGCGGGACTACCTGATCGCTGCAGCGATTGGTCTGCCATAGTTGGCAGAGGTGGTGTTATTGGTGCTTCCCGCAATCGGTCACGCCTGAGGCGTTCCCATAGTGAGATACCTCACTTCA
>NW_015714243.1:0-262 GCF_001515625.1 Sinocyclocheilus rhinocerous
TATCTATCTGTCTATCTGTCTGTCTGTCTGTCTGTCCTATCTATCATCTAAATATATGAATATTTTAGTACATTACAATAATGTTTTATTATAATGTTATATGTATTAATTATTTTTAAGTAAAGTTATTAATAATAAAATAATACATTTATTAAAACAATAAAGTCAGAAAATAGACATTATAAATAAAACAAATAAAATATAAATTATCAACTAAATATATTAAACATTTTAATATATAAAAATATATATAGTATATAAA
>NW_015714244.1:0-262 GCF_001515625.1 Sinocyclocheilus rhinocerous
TCTGCACGAAATTGCATATTTTTGCTCAGTTTGAATGCTCAGTTTGGTGGGGGGGTTTTTTCTTCCATGAGTATGAGCCATAAAATCCTGATGCATCAGTTATGATACTCAATAAAACATTTTAGATTTTTTAGAAACTGTTCCATTTCAAAATATCAAAGCTATCATTTCATATGTCAGGCTTACAGGGTTAAAAGACAGTGCCACTGTCTCTGAACCCAGTGAAATGCACAAACCTCAGCCATGACAAAGAAGGATTTCT
>NW_015714245.1:0-262 GCF_001515625.1 Sinocyclocheilus rhinocerous
TCATTTTCATTTACTGTAGTTTAATTTGATGTACTGAAATAAGTAAAAATAAACTGAAATAAAAATTTATTTAAAAAAAACTTATACAGACATATTAAAGAAAAACAACTAATAAAAATGAAACACAACAAGTGAAAAAAAAATCGTAAAATTAAAAATATAAAAATTAAAACTAATTCAAAATACTAATAAAATCTATAATAGCATCTCAATTACACTAAAATAACGTCTCGGTTACGTATGGTAACCCTCGTTCCCTGAA
>NW_015714246.1:0-262 GCF_001515625.1 Sinocyclocheilus rhinocerous
TCATCCATGCATAATGCAGGGTTAGAGCTCAGCGTTTCCCAGCTCGCTCCTCACCTGCCCAGTTTATTCTCTCACCAACTGCAGGTTTCAACTATGAGAACAAAGAATGTTGTATATAAAAAGTACTGAACACTGGAGAGAGAGAAAAATAACATTTTCTTAATATTTTTTGTCTTGATTACCAGTAAAAAAATATCAGAAACACTTAAGTATAGGAACCAATTCACACTATTAACTAGTTGCTTATTAGCATGCCTATTAT
>NW_015714247.1:0-262 GCF_001515625.1 Sinocyclocheilus rhinocerous
TTTTCTTCCTAGATATCTGCTGTTATTTTAATAAAGAAACAGAATCATGTTAGAATAGAATAGAATACAAATTTGGTAATTAGCATCAGTTTTTTTATGATAGACAGATGTAGATGCTTAAATGTGTCAATTAGTATATGAGTCAAAGACAAAAATGGGTTTTTATAGCAATAAATAAATACAAATCAGGCATATTTACAACAAAAATCATTTGAAAACACATTCAAATACTATATTTACGGATCATATATAGTGTAGCTCC
>NW_015714248.1:0-262 GCF_001515625.1 Sinocyclocheilus rhinocerous
CAAATGGTATTTGCACTGCAGAAAGGCACTTTTAATGTGTTAGAACTTCTATGCATAGAAAGATATGTTAGAGTTTCAATGCACAGCACTTTATTTTAGAGCTTCTATGAACAATAATGCTGTGTTTGTGCTTCTGTGCAAATGAAGAGAAAGGAAGCCCACATATGCTCCAAAGCTTCTTTCTCAGTGAGCGAAAGTTGCCTTATGCAATGTTAAAAGTAAAGCTTTCCTACATGAAAGATGTTTCCGACTTATGAAATCA
>NW_015714249.1:0-262 GCF_001515625.1 Sinocyclocheilus rhinocerous
TTAACTATTTCTGGGTGTTCTGGGTGGTTACTAGTGTTAGGAATAGTTTTTTTTATCATTCATGTGCACAAAATTACAATGAACCTAAAACCTCCATCCCAGCTGTGCTAAATGGCCCTCATTTCATTATTATATGTCATTCACTTTCTCTGTCTTGTGTATCTTTTGTTGCTTAGACATTGACATGAATATAATCTAAGCTGAAGCCATTTGTGTGCTTGGGAATTGAGAGCCCAGTGCAGTTGTACAGGTTTATCACTGT
>NW_015714250.1:0-262 GCF_001515625.1 Sinocyclocheilus rhinocerous
TCTTCTACTAATTACTTTGTCATAGCTCTAAACAGTTTCTCTTTTTCTTCTTTCACTAAATCATACCAGACCCCTGTACTGCAGGATAAAGCTGAATGTGAACAGGTTTTTAATGGTTTTCAGGCTGAGCAGGGAGGCCCTGACAGTGCTGCTGGATTTTCTGAGAAGTGAACGGTAACACGGATGGGGTGCCACAATCCAGACCCTGGTGTTTCTATCTTTTCTGTCTGCCAGTGGTACATCATACAGAGTGGTCTCCAGA
>NW_015714251.1:0-262 GCF_001515625.1 Sinocyclocheilus rhinocerous
TTAATCTGTTCAGGGTCACTCTGATGTCCGTGGCAGTCACCCAATCCTGATAGAGAGAAACATAATTACAAATTAGGCATTTAAAAAAATAATGAAATAAAACAAAATGAGACAATGAAAGCAAGAATGTAGATAGAGAAAGCCCAGTCATAGATGAGCATGTAACAATTTTGTTTTCATTTTTTGGAATAGTTATTAGAGAGGTTTTAGCAGGGAAGAATTCTTCCCATCTGTTCTGTGTGCAGATGTCGAAAGAAAATAC
>NW_015714252.1:0-262 GCF_001515625.1 Sinocyclocheilus rhinocerous
TTATAACCTTCTTCAGTGATACTGCAGCCTGAAAGTCTAAAAAAATATGTTATTCTTGCTTATAACATTAGTTAGAATACAAATACACAACCCCAAAAATAAATAAATCTCTGATGAATCGCATTGTTTGGAATCTCTGTGGTTTCCAGTGGTTATTTTTATGTCAAGCAGCCAGGTAGATGACTAGTTAAAATTCTAGGCAACTATTGTAAAAACTAGATGCAGCCACTGCAGCAAACTCAGTATGCAAACAAGATATATA
>NW_015714253.1:0-262 GCF_001515625.1 Sinocyclocheilus rhinocerous
GAGGTAGGACCAGGCTGAACCCAGGAGAAAAACGGTTGTGGCCCCGGAGAACCGCCGCAGATGAGATGTAAAGGTGACTGAGACAGCTCAAAGTGCTTTGGACAGGGAAAACGAAAAATTTTTCCAGAGGATATTGGTCACTCCATAAAGCTATATCTGAAGTGGTTTATATTATACAAGTCGTTTAAGGACAAACTTTACAATATCAAATAATTCTTCCATGTTCTTTTAGTTTCCAGAATGTTCCAGAACTAAATTTAAA
>NW_015714254.1:0-262 GCF_001515625.1 Sinocyclocheilus rhinocerous
TTATTTTAAGTTTGTTGCCAAGGCATAATTTTCTAAAGTGTTTTTTGTTGTTGTTTTTAACTCATTTAACATTTATATTTTAATTTCACTGATGTGCTAATGAGATCACACTGTAAACACTGCACGTGGATCAGACTATTTTAATCAGTGCTTCAGGACAGTGTCTGTATTCTCAGGTTTTGTCATATTTATACGTCATATTTAATCTGAAATTATTTTTTTTTGCATAAAAGTGGCATTAAAAGCCCATTTTTTTTATCGT
>NW_015714255.1:0-262 GCF_001515625.1 Sinocyclocheilus rhinocerous
GAAGGAGGCAGTCATCCGGTGTCTGGAGAGCCTCCGATCCCGATCTGGAACCCTTCCGCCGGCGGTTCATGTGGCAAGCCCGCCGGCCGTTCAGCACTCTAGCCCGCCGACCACGCCTTTCACCCCGAACCGGAAGAGGAACCAAAGGAGGACAAGGTGGTCGGCTCCAGTCCCAGAGCTCTCTCCAGTGTCGGCTCCAGCCCCAGTGCTCGCTCCAATGTCGGCTCCAGCCCCAGAGCTCGCTGCAGTGTCGGCTCCAGCC
>NW_015714256.1:0-262 GCF_001515625.1 Sinocyclocheilus rhinocerous
TTAATGTTATATTTTTTGAGAAAGTGGTTCTTTATCTACAACTTTTTTATTAAAGCTCTGTAAGTCTAGGATAACATAATTATGTTGCACAACATTAGTGTTTTTGACATGTTTAGCTTTAATGCACATTTCTATTCCATTCTCTTAAAATTTTAGTGATATTTCACCCAAAAATGAAAATTGCCACCTGATTTACTCACCTTCAAGCCATCCAAGGTGCATATGACTTTTTTCTTTCAGACGAATACAATCGGCGTTATAT
>NW_015714257.1:0-262 GCF_001515625.1 Sinocyclocheilus rhinocerous
TTCAAGACCTTTTAAGGCATAAATAAATTATTTTAATGGGGAAAATTTTTTTAAATGTCACTTTGATTATCAAAGATGAGTTTTAAGGGAAAATTAGTTGACTGATAGTCACAAATATCAGATGTCAATGCTGAGTTGAGGAAAAGTGAAGTGAATGTGTGAAGTGTGAATTCGCAGTGAAGGTGTGTCGTACCTTGAGAGTGTCTCTGTTGGGTTCGGGCAGCAGGAGCACCAGCAGATTGAGAGCCTGCAGCTGCTGTTT
>NW_015714258.1:0-262 GCF_001515625.1 Sinocyclocheilus rhinocerous
TCTTTCTTAATGTTAGTTAATGAGAATACAGTTGTTCACTATTAGCGCATGTTAATTCAGACTGCATAAACTGTTAACAAGCACAACTTGTTGATTTTAAAAATGCATTAGTAAATGTTGAAATTAACATTAACTACGATTAATAAATTCTGAAGAATTTTTTTCATTCTTAGTTCATGTTAACTAAATTAGTTAACTAATGTTAACTAATGAACCATATTGTAAAGTGTTACCAATATTAATATAAATTCTGTCCAGTTTT
>NW_015714259.1:0-262 GCF_001515625.1 Sinocyclocheilus rhinocerous
GACAACTGTAACTGTAGGTCAAATGATAATGACAACATGACGAACGTAGTACATCCAGATTATATTCATACTACACACATTCATGTCATATAGAAATAGTTGTGAAGTAAGTACTTAGAAGTACCTACTCAGAGAGTATGCGATTTCACACCAGATGGTGAACATGATCCTCAAACATCATGACATTTGGTCACGTGACATGCGAGAAACCAGTGAGGTTGACACTTGAGGTTTGTTTTGCCATATTTTATGTAATCTGTGT
>NW_015714260.1:0-262 GCF_001515625.1 Sinocyclocheilus rhinocerous
ATTGTCGCTACTTATGCAAATTGCATGCAAATACTGACAAGCTCGTGGGCAGTATAAATGCGGCGAGAGCGACAATTGCCTCAGAATCGTCTCCTTCACTCTGCCATCATCGAAGATGCACCAGAGGATACTACAACTTTTTCACCGCATCCAATGGCACCTTCTATCGAATTTGCGTGGGCTCCATCGACCCACTGGACCCACACGAGCACTGCATCGCCTGCCTGGGCCTGGCCCACGCTGAGGCTACATTCTCTGAGTC
>NW_015714261.1:0-262 GCF_001515625.1 Sinocyclocheilus rhinocerous
TTATTCGTTATAATACTGAGTTTAATTTAATTTGATATTAAAATAGGTTCTCTAATCTCTGTACTTTTTGTTTATGGGCAGGTTATGGAGTCAGTCACGGCGTCTTTTAGCTACGAGTGAAACGTGAGGCAGCGGTCTGAAGTTCGCAGTTCCCCCGCGAAGAGCAGCCCTTCACCGGCTCAGATTTTGGCGACACACCGGCACGCAAATTAGCACTATTTCGGTAAAAAGCGATTACAGAGAACAGTTGAATACACTTAAA
>NW_015714262.1:0-262 GCF_001515625.1 Sinocyclocheilus rhinocerous
TTTAAGTTTAAGCTTTTCATCTAATATTACTATTTTATTGTATTTCAATATTTTGGTTAACAAAAAAATATTTTTGATAGTTTTAGTTTTAGATAACAATACCAACGCTGGTTTAAATTAGCATTTTGTGTATTTTTAAAAACACACAATTTAAATAATGTTTCTTGCATCACGGTAATGAAAATGGAAATATTCTGTTACACTAATGATGATTCTGTGGGAAAATGTGTTTAACTGGCATTAAAGTATGTAAAAAAAAAAA
>NW_015714263.1:0-262 GCF_001515625.1 Sinocyclocheilus rhinocerous
TGTTCCACCGCTTGTTGTGTTTCGGACTGATTTTGACCGTTCTTCGCGCCTTTGCTTTCGGAGATCGAGAGGATAGCCCTAAGGCCATTGGTGCAGGGTCTGTATCGACATCCAAGCTCCCACTTCTGTGGTTGGCGCTGGCTGGCTTGATTTTAGGATTTATTTCCTGTTTCAGAGGTTTTTCCCACAACTCAGGTGTTTCGGGGCCTCATGAAGGAGGATCAGTCTGTCGTATGGTCACACCATCCAGCTTCTATGGTGA
>NW_015714264.1:0-262 GCF_001515625.1 Sinocyclocheilus rhinocerous
TTTAAATTGTGTCATATTATAGAGACTACTGAACACACATTTAGCCTAGATTTTGATTTTAAAATGCAAAGTATTTCAAATAAAAATAAAGCTATTGCATTTTTACAACACTATATTGATGTGTCCCATCAGGTAATGAAAAGTTTGACACACGCTTGTGGTCTTCAACCACAGTGACCTCAAGTGTGGGTATTTGGACAAGGGCACGATCCCCGAAGCATCACTCCACTAAACTGCTTCCCTGTGCCTCAAACGTGACTCA
>NW_015714265.1:0-262 GCF_001515625.1 Sinocyclocheilus rhinocerous
TTATCAGGAAGTGACGATTTTGTTCTCTTTGACTCGTTGGATAGAGACGGTGCTTTCTTCGCAAATATGTTTTATGCCATATTCCAGTTTTGCGCATAAGTTAAATTCGCATCTTCAACTATTTTTATGCGCATTTTGGGATATTGCATAAAAAAACGCTGGATGGAAACACCAAGATGTGCGTAAATTCTAAAAACATGCATAAAAAAACGTATGCGCTCAACTAAGTCGTATACAATTCTTATCCGGTGAGAAAACATGC
>NW_015714266.1:0-262 GCF_001515625.1 Sinocyclocheilus rhinocerous
TTTATTTTTATCCTATATGTGTTATCTAAACTCTTTATTACAATCACAAACTGTTTTTTGAATTGATACCTTGAACGTGACAGCGAAATGGAGCAGCCCACTGGTTCTTGTCGCGTGGTTGCTTGTAAAATAAAATGAGGGACCTGTCCCGTTCTTCATCACTATCCCTGGCATCCAGAGACAGGAAAAGTGATGGCTGCCTTTTACCTCGTTCACGCAATTGCTCAAAGAAGAGCTGTACAACCTTCTGAGGGTTTTCCAC
>NW_015714267.1:0-262 GCF_001515625.1 Sinocyclocheilus rhinocerous
AAAAATTTGACTTAAAATATTGCAATTTTTCAGAGCGCCGAGTCACCAACTCTTTATTTGAAGCAGCTGTTGTGGCCTTATGAAAGTCTAATTTTAAGAGCACAACGTTGTGCGTTTATGTGTTCATATGAGGGTGGGATAGAGATTACCGGAGGTCTGATGACTTTTTATGCCCCTCTGAACTCACTCTGACCCCATTAACACAAACCCCAGTGATTCTGAATGGACTTACAAATCTCTATTTACATAATAATTGTAAATC
>NW_015714268.1:0-262 GCF_001515625.1 Sinocyclocheilus rhinocerous
ATGGGGAGGGAAAAGCACACAGAAGTTGTTCAGATATTCAATATTAAAAAATATTTATTTCTATTAATATACAAATTAAAGGTTTGCTTGATATTCAGCCAGTACAGACTTTCAAACAAAGTGTCACCTTACTGTAACAGAAGTGTTTTTTTTTTTACTCCATACATGTTATTTCCACAACATCTTACTCTTCAGGTGTCTTTTCTCAAGGAACGTATGCTTGTTCTCTTTAGTATTCGGGAAATGCTGCTTTTTTGCCAAA
>NW_015714269.1:0-262 GCF_001515625.1 Sinocyclocheilus rhinocerous
CACTGAATCACTGTAGTTTTATACTGATTTCAGGAGGCTGTTCTTACAGCTGAAGACAAAGCACTCAGATCATGAGCTTAAACACAGTATGCAAAGCATGTGAGCAGTTCTACTCCGCTCTAAAACAATCAGCAGAACTATAGCACTCATTATCAGAGAGATCAGGGAAACTCCAGATACATTCACACTTAATTCACATACTGATTAGCATGAGCAATGACAGCAATTAAAGAAATGAGGCATTAGCATCAAGAGAATCACA
>NW_015714270.1:0-262 GCF_001515625.1 Sinocyclocheilus rhinocerous
TCAGCAGAAGAAAGAAACTCATACAGGTTTGGAACAACATGAGGTGAGAAAATAAAAAACAGAATTTTCATTTTGGGGTGAGCTGTCCCTTTAAGGAAGTGTGATTTTGGCCATGTACTTCATGCAGTAAGTTGTTGTCTTTAGGGCTGAGGGTGAGACCTGTGTGGAGTTTAAGGCCATGCTGATCGCTGTGGGGATCCACCTCCTCCTGCTCACTTTCGAGGTGCTGGTGTGTGACCGTGTGCAGCGGGGTTCACACTTC
>NW_015714271.1:0-262 GCF_001515625.1 Sinocyclocheilus rhinocerous
TTTCTGCAATAATCAAAAAGCCAATGGAAAAATCGGAGGGAAAATTTCGAGGGAATCAGGGCGATGCTAATTTAAGGGTTGGCCTACAAAAATACATAATCATACCGCTATATAAATGCTAAAATATCTGTCACATTATAGCCGTAGTATTTTGAACGGGATACACCATGGTTCCATTGCGTAACACGATATTATACAATACAGTCTGAGGGGGGTGAATATTTCTGAGCTACAGGGGTTTCAGGTAAAGCGTCTCACCTGT
>NW_015714272.1:0-262 GCF_001515625.1 Sinocyclocheilus rhinocerous
CATAATTTTAGTGTCTAAAATTACTTTATTAATGCAATTTAAATTGATTTTTTACATTTTAGGTTCTATTTTTTATGCAAAATGTCTAATCATTTTTGATGTGACCCAGACATAAACATGCATACCATAAAATGCAACATTTCTTGCAATATGTTAAAATCCACAAACTTGTCTTGTAAAATCATGAAATAGCTAAAAGTATTTTAGTAAAATTCTATTGTATTTATACTTTTAGTATAAAAGTATATTTATTATACTTTTA
>NW_015714273.1:0-262 GCF_001515625.1 Sinocyclocheilus rhinocerous
AAAAAAAATACTGTGAAAGTCAAAGGGGACCATCAACTGTTTGGCTACCCCCATTTTTCCAAATATTTTCTTTTATGTTCAACAGAAGAACTAACAACTTGAGAGTGAGTACATGATGACACTATTTTCATTTGTGGGTGAACTATTGCTTTAACCCAGCATTGTTCTCTCACACTTATGTGACCTGTGTATTTCATTTTGTGTGTGAACACATGCATTTTTTTTTACGTTTCTTCTTTAGTGGTTGTGTTCTGTGAAGTAC
>NW_015714274.1:0-262 GCF_001515625.1 Sinocyclocheilus rhinocerous
GACTTTGTTTTCCTCAAACTTAATTTCTTTGCGACTGAAGAAAGACATGAACATTTTGGATGACATGCCATTTTCTTCCGACAGATCTATTCTTTAATGACTCGTTTGTCAACTCGAGTCACATTCATTTATATAGTGCTTTATTCAGAAGTTATTTCAGAGCAGCTTCAGTAATAAACAGGAAAATGTGTATATGTTGTGAAATGCATCAATCGAGGCGACTTAAGCCCAGTTCAGTGTTGATTCTGTTCATTAATAAGTC
>NW_015714275.1:0-262 GCF_001515625.1 Sinocyclocheilus rhinocerous
TAGTTTTAGTTATTTTAGGACATCAAGTTAAACTAAATAAAATGAGAAATGTTGCCTTGGCAACTTGCTGAAATAAAATAAGTTTTCTTATATTTTATTTAATTTCAAGTAACAGATTTTTTTTATGCATCTAGTTTAGTTTTAATTAGTTTATACATTAAGGTTGTAGTTTTTTTTCAATGAATTCTTTCGATTTTCTGACCTATTTCAGGTCTTAGAGTCTCTAATAATCCTGATGAGTTGAATCAGGTGTGTTTGATTA
>NW_015714276.1:0-262 GCF_001515625.1 Sinocyclocheilus rhinocerous
ATAAGCTTGAGTTTACATGTATTAACATCACTCTCCCATTAATTTTACACTGGTTTGCATCTCATTAACTATACATCGGTTAAAAACAGAAACCGAACACTTAATACTAATGTTCACTTAATTTGACAAAATTCATTTGAAATTAAATTCATTGGCAAATTAATTTCAATTGTTAATCATGTTAATCATAACATTTTGTACAAAACTACTAAAGATCTAGGGTTACATTTTAAATATATTGACAAACTGTATTATATTACCA
>NW_015714277.1:0-262 GCF_001515625.1 Sinocyclocheilus rhinocerous
TTTTTTTTTTCAGACAATGTATCATATGGACATGGTACTATGGTAATTCCACTGTATTCTTTGAAGAACCTGGGTGCCATGGTCCAATGTAATCAATCAGTATTTTGATATATCAAAGTCACCATACAATTCCATCACTGTACCATGCCATACCATAGATATTGTAATGATACACTAAATACAATACAATACAATAGACCTAAGGAAATTATGTTTTTTGCAACAATTAAAATGGTAATAATAATGAAATTGTGACAAAAAA
>NW_015714278.1:0-262 GCF_001515625.1 Sinocyclocheilus rhinocerous
TTCCTACTGACACACTACAGCAAAAGATAGAAATAACTGGCTTAAGACCATTTTTGTTGGTGAAAATACTAGTGGCCCAAGACGTTTGCACAGTATGTACATATATTTATATATGTGTATATCAGGGGCGTTTCCTCCTCAAAATACTGGATGAGAAAAAAATTTGTAGTACAAACATAAAACAAAGCTAATATTACAAAATATAACATTAAAAGTGTATTAATCACTCGTTTTTCTAAAGAAACATTGTCCAACAGCGACA
>NW_015714279.1:0-262 GCF_001515625.1 Sinocyclocheilus rhinocerous
TTTGTTTACTAAAATAAACTAAATAAAATATGAACAAAAACTATAGTATGTAAATGATACTAATAGTATAGTAATAGCATACTACTGATACTAATAACACTGCATTGAGTTTCATGTGAATTACTTGCATTGTGGAATATGATTTTGTGTGAAGAACTGCAAAAAGTGTGAACTTGAGAAGTGACTCCACTAAAAACAAAACAGCTGATTCAAAGATATGGAGCACAAATGAATCAGAAAACTGAACTCTGAAGCAGAAAGG
>NW_015714280.1:0-262 GCF_001515625.1 Sinocyclocheilus rhinocerous
CAGTAAGCCTTTAGCCCAGTCATATCAGGGCAAGTCAAATATCATGTTTTTTCTCAAGTGTTTTTCACGCTTTAATTTCACTAATTGGACTTTCGTGAAACATGTTACTTTTTTTGTTACCATGCTTCTACAGTTGTTTTTTTTATTTTTTATTTTTATTTTTTTTTAATAAAGGGTGTTTTATATGATGGTGTTTCTTTTCTCAATATGCCATTTCTTTTGTTCTTGAGTTTAAGCTTGTGTTCTAGCCCAGTGGAAAGTA
>NW_015714281.1:0-262 GCF_001515625.1 Sinocyclocheilus rhinocerous
TTTTTTTTTTTACGGTTTTATGATTCTTTGTAATCAAACAAAATAGTTTGTTTTGCACATAGAATCATGGAATCATGTTCACTGTTACAAAGTGAAGCTTTTGTTTTGTTTTGTTGATAATCTGTAGAGTCATGGAATATTCGAAAGAGAAGCCTTTGTTTTGTTTTGTTTTGTTAATGTCTAGAAGCATGATAGAATGTTAGAAAGTGAATCTTTAGTTTTGTTTTGCATATGGAATTAAGGAACTGTTACAAATGTAAGC
>NW_015714282.1:0-262 GCF_001515625.1 Sinocyclocheilus rhinocerous
TTGCTGTGTACAATTGTATTTGTGTAATCTTGCATGATAAATCGTCTATGCTTCCAGTCTCATATTAGTGTAAAATTCTCTTTACACAATTCTCTTTACATGAGATTTATCAGCTTCAGTCAGGCACATGCAAAAGCCGTGCAGATAAAGACAAGGTTTCACGAAAGAGGATGTGTTTATGCAACACAGTTCTTGCTCTCTGTGATGATAAAAATGTTTCTTCACTAAGTGTCTCTGTTCCCTTAGATAAAAATTCACTTCT
>NW_015714283.1:0-262 GCF_001515625.1 Sinocyclocheilus rhinocerous
TAAATTAATGGCCAGAAGGTGGAGTGTGTGAATAGTTATAAATATCTGCCGACAATAACTGCTAATAAATTGCGTTTTGCATCTTGTAATAAGGAAGCAGCCAATCATTATTTCAAAACAAATCCCTCATATGAAGCCTGTGTACGATCATGTCGGATTATTTTGGGGAGCTGTACTTACTCGTGTTTATTGTCATGGTAGCTTTCAGCACCCAGCAGGTAGCTATGGTTTGGTACAGTCCAGTGGAAATACTCATCAAAGC
>NW_015714284.1:0-262 GCF_001515625.1 Sinocyclocheilus rhinocerous
TGAATGCTCGGTCTTCAATGTTTCGAAGCTAAGTTGCTAGACTTATGTATGCACATGACGATGACTAACATTGATTAAGTTATTTATAGTTCATATTTTCCTCACATGCACACTCACCTAGCTCTGCGAATGGCCTATTGCCTCTTGATTGGCACCATATGAGTAAAATAACTTAACCTCTGATCTTTGTGAAACAAAAAGGACTCCGGGGACTTTAGTGTTACATTTATGGAAAATATAAAACCTTTTTTTTTTTTTTTTT
>NW_015714285.1:0-262 GCF_001515625.1 Sinocyclocheilus rhinocerous
TGATCCGCAGAAGACCGATAGTCATGCATGTTCGAGTGAACGATTGCTTTAAAAATTAAGTATTGTATTTTAGTTTATGTTCCTCCAATGCACTTTTACTTCCACTATACATTACAGTTGCATCCCAAACTGCTAGTATTAGCTAGATTTTATTTAGAAATGTCAAAATCACTCCATATTCTCTCTTTTCCATTTAGACTCATTTGTTGCTCCAGTGGCTCCTGTCTCTCCTCCTAAAGCCGAACCTGGACCTGTGCTGGAC
>NW_015714286.1:0-262 GCF_001515625.1 Sinocyclocheilus rhinocerous
TGTAAAGCGATTTAGAAATCGCGCATGCTCAAATCGCGATTTTATTTCGATTAATCGCACAGCCCTATTTAAAATCCATTGTTTTTTGGGGGGATAAAGTGCACTGATGAATAGGCACAATAAGAAATGTAATACAAAATTTAAAGGCACAATACCGTGCCTTTTTCCAGTTGAACCAGTGACTGGCTGGGCAACTGGTAAAGTCAAGAGTGTATACCACAGCAAGCATTCCTCTCAGACAATGTTTGAGGCATCAGGCAGC
>NW_015714287.1:0-262 GCF_001515625.1 Sinocyclocheilus rhinocerous
TATCTTATACTAAAGAACATATTTCAACAGGGTTACACCCTCCCCCTTTTAAATGTCTGTGTGTCCTCATCAGACACTAATAAACTAACAAAGGAGTCCTAAGGGCATAATAACTAATGTGTATAGTGTTTTCCTATTTTAATGACTATCCCTCTGTGTACTATGGTCAAAGGCTCATCTCTGGATCTACCAGGCTCATCATAGGTAAGTCTAATCGCTGGCTTGACAGTTCTCTTAGGTCTAGGCTCAGAGCTGGGCTGCC
>NW_015714288.1:0-262 GCF_001515625.1 Sinocyclocheilus rhinocerous
CCTACTTTATTTTTTTAGTCCATGGCAGAAAATATTTTTTTTCTCAGAACTGCAAGAAAGAAAACAAAAGTCCAAATTGTGAGATAAAAAGTTGCAATTACTTTAAAAAAAAAAAAATTTTATTCTGTGGTGGAAACAGGCTTCCCTTAAATTATTAGTCAATACTGTTTATATTATCAATATTGTCAATATTATCAGTCAATATTGTTTAATTGTTGAACTAATGCCTAGTCAAGATTATTTAAAACTTTGTCATAGTTTA
>NW_015714289.1:0-262 GCF_001515625.1 Sinocyclocheilus rhinocerous
GAGACTGACTGACAGAGACAGACAGACAAACAGAGACTGACAGACTGACTGACAGACAGAGACTGACAGACAGACATACTTCATATAAATTAAGAAATATATTGAAGTTACAAAGAACAGAAAGCCGTAGTGTTTACCTGTTGCTGGCCACTGGTAGAGCGATCTCAAACTTAGCCAGGAACTGGAAGTACTGTTCTTCTGTTTGCTGGGTGAATCTGGTGCCCACCAGCAGCATGCGCAGGTCCTCGGCCTTGATGACCCC
>NW_015714290.1:0-262 GCF_001515625.1 Sinocyclocheilus rhinocerous
TTTTTTACTTTAAGCCTCACAAAAAATATTAAGTTACCAATTTTGCTTATTAGCATGCATATAAATAGCATATTGGCTGTTTATTAGCACTTATAAAGCACATAATAATGCTTTATTCTGCACAACCATATTTTAGATCCCTTAATCAACCCCATACCTAAACTTAGACGGCCTAGATGGTCACTGGGACAAAACCACATGAACCAGTTGAGTCCTCCTGAACTGCTGGTTCGTCTGGCCAGAGGAGAACTGGCCCCCCGAC
>NW_015714291.1:0-262 GCF_001515625.1 Sinocyclocheilus rhinocerous
GAAGCAGATGAACACAAAACAGCATAACAACATAAAGTTAAAGAGTGTAAACTTTCTCATTCAACTGAACTGTTCACGTATGTTTTAAACACTTTGGCTACATTACATGTTCTTTACTCCGCCCATGTATTAAATATGCGTCCTTGAATGCGTGCAGTTTTCTAGTGTATTTCTTTAACTTCTCAGGTAATATCAGATGCAGCCGAATTTACAACTTCAGTGGTTACATACACATATATTTAATTGTTTGATCAAAATTATT
>NW_015714292.1:0-262 GCF_001515625.1 Sinocyclocheilus rhinocerous
TTGCGACCGAGGCCTTAAATGTACTTTTTCCCTGCCCAGTTAACCTTGTCATGGCCATAGGGGCCGCTAACGAACCTTTTGTCTGCCCTGCTAGCCAAGGTTATTATAGTTTTGCAGTTTTAAATTCGTTTTATTTTAAAATCGTTTTCAAATTTGCAATAAAATTTAGTTTCGTTTTTAATAGTTTAATTAATAATTTTGTTAGTTTTAGCTTAGTTTTTTATTTTGTGAACACATTTCTATTTAGTTTTTATATAGTTTA
>NW_015714293.1:0-262 GCF_001515625.1 Sinocyclocheilus rhinocerous
ACGCCATGAAGTAGAACATAGTCCTCAAACAGACAATGTGCAACTTTCTGTGCTGACTGATTAGGCAAGGGATACAAATTGACAAATTTAGTGAAGTAGTCCTCGACAACCAGCACATACCGGTTTCCTTTTGAAGTCGCAGGCAGCTCTAAGATGTCCATAGCCACTCTTTCAAATTGCCGCACTGACTGGGATCCACCCATCGGCGCACGGTGGGCTGGAACAGGACTGCGCCGTGTCTGACACGCCTTGCACTGCTCAC
>NW_015714294.1:0-262 GCF_001515625.1 Sinocyclocheilus rhinocerous
GCAGTAGTATCAGTGATGGTTGCTCACTAAAAGTGTCAGGTTTCCGTCTCACTGTGAGCTAATGAGGACACGCTCATGTTGAATTGTTTCCAAGTTATCATACTCCATAAAAACATAACCTTGTTTTTGTGGTTGTGCTGCTATATAGAGCATGCTCTTCCACCTTTAAAGGGTTTTATTTTAATTAAAGGAAATGGAACATATTTGTTTCTTGCACTGGTTTATTCCCAAAGGCTCAGTTAGTCCAATTCAAAATGTACAT
>NW_015714295.1:0-262 GCF_001515625.1 Sinocyclocheilus rhinocerous
GCTGCTGCTGATGAATGACATTACTGCAGAAAAACTGTGATTCACACACGATTCAGTCATTATTTCTCATCCCTGTTTCTTCTGCATGCTCAGCAGGGCTATTATAGTAAACTAAAACCATAAAAACATTGTTATTTGAAATAAAATCAACTTTAATTGAAATAAAATATAAAAATTTTTTTTTTAACTTTTCTCAGCTAATGGTCAAGACAACATGACACGTTTTTATTTAGTTTAACTTGTACTAAATGTATCATTTTTT
>NW_015714296.1:0-262 GCF_001515625.1 Sinocyclocheilus rhinocerous
ACAAAAACCTGAGAGGATGAAGAAAGAAAGAAAGAAAGAAAGAAATCATTTTTGGGATCCCCAAAGAACCTTTCAATGAACAGTTCTTAAAAGAACCATTTCTTCTTAGTGGCAATAATTTTAAAAGAAACTTCCACTATAAAGAATCTTCTGTACATGGAAATGTTTCATAGATGTTAAATGTTCTTTATGAAACCATCAATGCCAATAAAGGACCTTTCAAATCTCCAACTAAATGTGCTGTATTATGAATAATTACATT
>NW_015714297.1:0-262 GCF_001515625.1 Sinocyclocheilus rhinocerous
GCCAGCTGTGTGCCAGTGCGTCCGCGCTGAGTGTTCCCTCGGCAGAGAGAAGAATAACTGGCAGTGAGAGGTTTCTGGGTGGACTGTAGACTTCATCTCCTGAAAGCTGTATAAATTCATTCACCCAATCCAATTGCAACTGCTGATTTTCTGCTACTGCTCGTAATTCTGTGCTGAACATGTATCAGACGGTCAGTAAACAGTCAGTGGGCGCTCCGTAGGCGTGCAGTCTGATGCTGAAACTCAAATTTCCCAGGAGGAC
>NW_015714298.1:0-262 GCF_001515625.1 Sinocyclocheilus rhinocerous
GGGGAGGGAAGGAGTGGGACAGGTAAACAAATTCCTTGTCATTTTCTGTTGTTGTCTTCACTGTGCCACTTGGCATTTTAATGGAAGCGAATCTGATGTAACATACAGTGGTATGGCGACCGCGGCATCATACAAGCCAAGAAAACTTAACTCCACAGACCTATGCATTAAACATATTGTAGAATAGAGTGTAACATTTATCACTGTCAATGGCAGAGAGTTTGTATAAATTTAAATGCAGTCAAGCGTGCTGGTCCCCCCC
>NW_015714299.1:0-262 GCF_001515625.1 Sinocyclocheilus rhinocerous
GGTTCACCGGACTGGTGTATCTAGTCATGGCTTCCAACTCCTGCAGAGAAAATCAGTCATTTACAGGTTAGTGGACACGACCTCTGAAACCAGACACCTGAAGATGTCCAACAACATGCTGAAAAACCAGATAAATGCTAGAAAACAACAATATTCATGACATCAAGAGGCTGTAAAGAACAGGTGCATAAAAGTGCTGAACTGATATGGATTTTCCATTACTGATATCCAAAGAGACATCACTTATAAACACAGAAATGAA
>NW_015714300.1:0-262 GCF_001515625.1 Sinocyclocheilus rhinocerous
GGCTTTATGAATGAAAGCGTCTCTGAAGTAGCTTCACTTCATCAGTTTGAATAGAGATTTGGCGCCATCTGCTGGACAACAAACCATCACAAGAAACTTCAATCAGTAAAACAACCATGCCAATAAAATACTCAGAAATGTAATGGAATCTGAACTGCCATTTTTATTAATAGAATTGATCACAGAATTAACTAGTCATTTGAGTCACTAGTTCTGCCTCAAAGTCTAGTGAGCTTCATCGCTCCCTACATAGACAGCTCAG
>NW_015714301.1:0-262 GCF_001515625.1 Sinocyclocheilus rhinocerous
GCTGACTGACAATTCCAGAGACCCTCTTCCACTCAAAAAGACAAACAAATTATTTAAAATCATAAATCATCTTTATTCATCAGTTTAACTGAATGAGCTGTACCTTTTCCTTCATGTTCAGACGTCAGGAGAATAACGTAATGCTTGGTATTTTAATATCACACCTTATTACAGGAATATCTAGAGAATGTGAAGCTGATGTCACGCAGCGTTGAGTTCTGGGAAACTGCTTTGTTTGTCCGCCATACTGGGAGGATCGCGC
>NW_015714302.1:0-262 GCF_001515625.1 Sinocyclocheilus rhinocerous
GGTTCACCGGACTGGTGTATCTAGTCATGGCTTCCAACTCCTGCACAGAAAATCAGTCATTTACAGGTTAGTGGACACGACCTCTGAAACCAGACACCTGAAGTTGTCCAACATCATGCTGAAAAACCAGATAACAGCTAGAAAACAACACTATCCATGACATCAAGAGGCTGTAAAGAACAGGTGCATAAAAGTGCTGAACTGATATGGATTTTCTATTACTGATATCCAAAGAGACATCACTTATAAACACAGAAATGAA
>NW_015714303.1:0-262 GCF_001515625.1 Sinocyclocheilus rhinocerous
TCATTGACAGCAGAGCATGTGTAGTTTCCATCTTCTTTCTTGCTTATGCGAGGGATGATTAAGGTGCCGTTTTGAAACACAAGGAACCTGGCGTTCGTAGGTGGTCCGTTAATCGGAATCTCAATTTTTTCAACAACAGCCAGCAAAGGGAATGTAATTAGTTGGTTTCCAGCGTATATCTCCCATGTGACCTCAGGTTTAGGGGTTCCTTTAGTTTCACAGTAAAGCATGACCATATATCCCTCATAGAGTTCAGTTTTTT
>NW_015714304.1:0-263 GCF_001515625.1 Sinocyclocheilus rhinocerous
AAAAAAAATATACTCACAAATGTCTGAAAACAAATTTCTAAAAATATCCTCAAAAACATTTTTACATAAATATATATGTACAAACATATAAACAAACATATATACAAAACTATAAAAACACCTTCACAAACCTCTAAAAAGTATCCTCAAAAATCTGAAAATATCCTTAATGTTTGAAAAATATTCTCACAAATGTCTGAAAACAAGCTCACAAACTTGAATATCCTTGAAAATATCTGAAACAAACACACACACACACACAC
>NW_015714305.1:0-263 GCF_001515625.1 Sinocyclocheilus rhinocerous
AAAAAACATTTAGAGAATAAAAAAAGTGGAGAGATTTTCCTTTGAGGGGTTCAAGGATTTCTCATGTACGCTGGTGAAAAAAAAAGTGTTGTGGAAAGTGGATTTATAGCGCTTTTTTTGCTCGGTTTATGAACTGCTATACTCAGCCAGCTGTTTTGAGACACATTCTGTTAATTTCTGTATACAATACTGACTTCAACAAAGCGGTAGAGTTCATTCTGAGATTTGTGTAATTCAAGACTCTTAGTATAAATATCACATGA
>NW_015714306.1:0-263 GCF_001515625.1 Sinocyclocheilus rhinocerous
ATATTTCTTGAGACGAGGTATAAAAAAAAAAGATCGGATAGGGAAAGTTCTGGCTTCGTGTGGACGTAACCAAAGTCATCACCGCAGCTTGCCACATCAAGGAGGAGTTCTACAAGATTGCAGTTAACATGAATTACAGATTACAACAAAAAGTGTTACATTAGCACAGTTACAGTAGGACACTCATTATTTTGTTACAGCTTTCCCTAATGTCATTAGTGCAGTGGATTGCACCCATATCCGTATCAAACGCCCCTCAGGGG
>NW_015714307.1:0-263 GCF_001515625.1 Sinocyclocheilus rhinocerous
AAAAAACTTTTATACCTTTCTTATATAATGATTCTATTAACTTAAGAGTTGTACCACCTGCGAAGGACCAACTAGTAAAACTATTCTCGATATGCAAAAAAAAACAAACAAAAAAAAACACTGAACATAAAAACGACCTAGCAGCACAAGCTGTCAAAACTGGCCAAACTGTAAAATTTTGTAGATTAAATTTAACAATATTAGACATAGTAAAAGTAAAAGTTTGCACATCATCCAGATACATCTGAATATTTCATTGTCAA
>NW_015714308.1:0-262 GCF_001515625.1 Sinocyclocheilus rhinocerous
GGCCCATCACTGTCATAGTTAAAACCTGTGTGATAGTTTTGAACACCATGTTGAGCAACGCTAAATGCATGTTACACCTCTGAGGTATGATGTACACACAAACACACACAGACATTTACTTGCTATAATTGCTATCTATATGGGAACATTCCATAGACCTCTATTGTTTTTATCTGCAGCTAGTTATAAATACTATAACCTAATCCAAACCCAAAACCTAGGGTTGGGTACCGAAACCCGGTACCAATATGGCACTGGTACC
>NW_015714309.1:0-263 GCF_001515625.1 Sinocyclocheilus rhinocerous
AAAAAAGAAAACATGCATTGCAGTCATGAGAATCATTATTTAAGAATAATAAAAAAAAACATGCATTCGTAAAGTTGATGTAAATCTACATTTTATTAACCACTATAGTTTTATTTACCATCTTTGTTGTCCAAATTGTCACCTTACATCGCTTGTTCATTATTCTTTTACTGTTGAAATGTTTCTTCGAGCACATAATACCTTTTTTTTATATATAGTTATTAGACATTAAAGACATAACATGCAACATTTACAACTTTAAC
>NW_015714310.1:0-263 GCF_001515625.1 Sinocyclocheilus rhinocerous
TTACTAATAATTAATAATTAATTAAAAAAGAATATCCATATCATTATTGATGAATATTCATAAAAATAACTACAACTAAGTAAAATAAATAAAATGAATAAATATTAGAGTAAAGCACAAAAATAAATGCAACTGTTTTATGTAAAGAAATGTTTACACTTTTTATAACTATGATAAAATAATGTTCGAAAAGATTCGCCTCTAAATATCACATTAAACACGTGTACAGCGCTTGACCATTTTACACACTTGATTTCCAAGAT
>NW_015714311.1:0-263 GCF_001515625.1 Sinocyclocheilus rhinocerous
ATGTACCTGTGTGTATTTGAGTGTGTGTTGTATGTAAAAAAAAATTTAAAAAAATTCTAAAAGACCAAAATAATATTTTCTTGGAAAACGTACTCCAAAATAATAATAATTAAAAAAAAAACATAGTCAAGTTAAAAAAAAAAACATTTTTAAGGTGCACATGTGTATGTTATTTCTAAATGTAACTGTATTGACTCGCACATGTTGTTCCAAACCTATGTGAAATTCTTTCTTCTGTGGAACACAAAAGAAGATATTTTGAA
>NW_015714312.1:0-263 GCF_001515625.1 Sinocyclocheilus rhinocerous
TCGAAAATAAACAGCGATCGGTATAAAAATACAGCTCCATCAGTCGCTGTGAGGGGTGACCGGGCACGCTGCTCATAAAATCGTCGATTTCTGTCCTTGTACTAAAAAAAGCCCCGTTTAAAATCCAGGCAGAAAGGGGCTGTTGTGCTCCCCAGAACATCCAAAGCCTGATTATCAGCTGCTTCAGTCAGGCTTCCTGTCCACAGGCTCAAGACTGCGCATGCGCACACGGCTTACGCGTGAGATCAGATGGCGCTGCTCAA
>NW_015714313.1:0-263 GCF_001515625.1 Sinocyclocheilus rhinocerous
AAAACAAAATTAGGAGCCTTTCAAATACCATAATAGGGGCACTTTAATCAAAGTCGCAATAACTGTAACTAGGCAAGTCAGTTCTTAGCAGTGCAGTCCTGACTCTTTACCTGACTTTGAAGGAGTCTCTCTCTCCTTTGCCGACTTGTGCCCAAACAAATGTTCTTCTGGAAGATAAAGCAAATAAACTCTTCAAAATTTGCCGCACTGTAACCAAAAGCTTCAATAATGATGACCAGGCAAGTTCATTTTCAGAGCACAGG
>NW_015714314.1:0-263 GCF_001515625.1 Sinocyclocheilus rhinocerous
AAAACTGGATTTATATTATTATTATTATAATGCGATTTGACTAATGTCTACACTTTCCTAAAAGCTTATTTCAGATATGAAATTCTGTAAAAAATAGTTAAAAACATATTTCAGCATTAGAATAATCACTCAGAAAACGGAAACATTCTGTGTTTATTAGGTAATAGATTACACTAACAGGCTACTTTGCCCATCGCCCGTTATAGTCAACTAACACAATCTATAAAGGTACAAAATGCATGCATTTACTTATATTTAATAAT
>NW_015714315.1:0-263 GCF_001515625.1 Sinocyclocheilus rhinocerous
TTGTGGAAGCTCCAGATGGAGTCTCTAAATCTGTGGTTTAACCTCAAATGCTGTCAGACTGGGCATTCTCTCCAGAAAGCGAAAGAGAGCCATTAAGACGCTGAGAAGAAGAGATGGAAGAAAGCGTGTAGCGGTGGGAAGGAAAAATAGAGAAGGATAAAAGAAGAGAAATGAGAACCAAGGAGAAAGTTGATAGACGCATGATAGATGGGAAGACGGATATCCTGAGAGGAAACGCTGCTTTCGGGCCTAATTCACAAGGG
>NW_015714316.1:0-262 GCF_001515625.1 Sinocyclocheilus rhinocerous
GAGTATTTATGCGTTTTTAACCTAAATCACAGCAGCATCCATCTGGGAAGGATGTAGGCTGTCAAACATACACAACTGTTCGACAATCAAGGCAGTGGGCGTTTACTTCCGAGTCGACAATCCGCCACGCCTAATCAAACACAGCGTTCCAATGAGAGGGGTCAAAACAGGACAGAAAACTCTAAATTATGCTTTTTGATGTAAACATTTTGATAACGTTATAAGTGGACCTCAGAGAACAGTACAAAATAATAAAAAAGGC
>NW_015714317.1:0-263 GCF_001515625.1 Sinocyclocheilus rhinocerous
AAAAAAAAAAAAACTGCAATGGAAGTAAATGGGGCCCATTTTTAAGCATTTAAAAGCAGAAATGTGAAGGTTATACTTTTTTATAAAAGCACTTAAATTCAATTTTCGGTTTTCATCATTTTTCACGTTATGTTATAATGGCAACAAAGTTGTATAGTTCAAGATAACTTTACAGAAAAGGTTAGTAAGCAATATTTTGTACTAAAATCATGTTAAACGGGTTATATGATGCTTTTTTAAAGATCATTATTTTGTGTATTTGG
>NW_015714318.1:0-263 GCF_001515625.1 Sinocyclocheilus rhinocerous
GCTGATAGCAAAGCTTGACTACGAGGCCTGCCTGAACTAACGCAGGATGCTTGATTCAACAAACAGAGGTAGGGGTCCTGCCCAAAACTGAAAATTAAAAATATATTGCAGAAATATGTTGAATCTTCTGCAGATATGTTGGCTCTGAAGGCAAATTTACAAGTAACAGCTAGAATAAACAAAATGATTTTTGTAAAGATTTTATTCCCCGAGTTGAAGTTATTTGCTTCAGTCAGTGCTATGGTGCTAGTCTTTGGTCAGTC
>NW_015714319.1:0-263 GCF_001515625.1 Sinocyclocheilus rhinocerous
AAAATGTGCAATAATTATACAATGGTTTTTGAAACATGCATCATGGTAATACCATGGTATTTTTTGAGTAGTGTATATACATACTATTGCATAAATATTGTTGTCATTCAGTAACAATTAATTTGTAACTTTTTAAATAATCTTTATTTATTTATTTTTATTTTATTTTGTAAAGCTATTTATGTGTAATTTAAAAAAGTCTAATATTTTAATATTTTTTATTCTATTTCTGAAAATACTATATATATATATATATATAATTT
>NW_015714320.1:0-263 GCF_001515625.1 Sinocyclocheilus rhinocerous
AGCTTAAAATCTCAAAATTCATCCTGTGAAAACCGTTTTGAAATCAGACATTGCGTTACCATAGAAATGGACCTTAAAATCTTTTTAGTGCGGGGTGTCATATTCCAAATGTATCACGGTCTTTTAGAACCAAAACTTTTTAGAATCTTGACAAAATGCATATCATCGGAAAGGTCTGAGTCTCAAGATTCAAGATTCCATATTTGGTGGTTATTTTGTGATAGGAGTAATACTGAGAGAGAAATTTATACATTTGTGACAGA
>NW_015714321.1:0-263 GCF_001515625.1 Sinocyclocheilus rhinocerous
AAACAAAGAGGTTACAAGACTACGTGAGTATGTGGCTGATAATTATGGAGTCTAGTTTCATGGTAAGGTTCATCTAATTAAGATGTAACTGTTTACATATGCTAACACGGCTGGTAAGAATAATCAGATAAATGGGAAAGTGCAATGGGTAAGAAAATATAGCAATTAGTTACTGACCCCTTTTTCTAGAAAATAAGCCATGGCAAAGAGGGAATTACTGATTTCATGCACAGAGTTAAAGCCAACTGAAAACTTACCATTTG
>NW_015714322.1:0-263 GCF_001515625.1 Sinocyclocheilus rhinocerous
AAAAGTTGTATTTGTTAACATTAGTTAATGCACTGTGAACTAACAATGAACAACTGTATTTTCATAAACAAAGATTAATAAATACCGTAATAAATGCATTGCTCATTGTTCATTCATGTTAGTTAATATATAAACTAACATTAACTAATGGAACCTTATCGTAAAGTGTTACGAAAATATGTTTCAAAATATATTTTCTTCCCATATATATTTTGGGCCATTTTTATATTTTAAAAATACAATACATTTTTAAAGCATGTAAC
>NW_015714323.1:0-263 GCF_001515625.1 Sinocyclocheilus rhinocerous
CTCTGTTATGCCTCCAAGCACCCCGTTCAGTTCCAGGTGCCGACGGCAAAGTGTTTGTTGTGAACTCCGTTGTGAATACTGGGCCTGTTCAAAAGAGCCCACACAACTGGTCGCTGTTATAGCAAGAAAAATATAACACAAACATTAGCAGAGAGTAGATTTACTCTTCCGTTTCTCATGAGTGCCCTGCCTCAGCGCAGCCAGTCACTCGAGTTAAACCAACCCCTTGCCACGCGGGCCGAGGCCTGGCAGGCCATCCCCGG
>NW_015714324.1:0-263 GCF_001515625.1 Sinocyclocheilus rhinocerous
ATTAAAACTACTCTAGATGTGCTGTTAAATGTGCTTTGCGCATAGTTCATTGCATGAATGAATTATTAAACCACTAAAACAGACTGACTGTTGGGAGGCACTGGTGCACACAACCGCCTTCAGAGCTAAATATGTTGATGATGAAGATTGAAGTGGGAAAAACTGGGGCAGAGAGGGAGGGAGGGTGAGGAAGAGACAGATGAGGTGATATGGAGAGTAAAAAAGGGCACAAGGCAGACTGTTCTGGAAGGTGTCAACAGGGA
>NW_015714325.1:0-263 GCF_001515625.1 Sinocyclocheilus rhinocerous
AAACCTACCTTTTAACATCTATCGAAATGTTTTAGAAATTTTTACACA
The DNA here is from genome assembly GCF_001515625.1 of Sinocyclocheilus rhinocerous. NCBI lineage: Eukaryota > Metazoa > Chordata > Actinopteri > Cypriniformes > Cyprinidae > Sinocyclocheilus > Sinocyclocheilus rhinocerous. The sequence goes on from NW_015714325.1 coordinate 49, forward strand.
TTAACAAAAAATAGTACACCTTTGTTTAGTGGTGATATCATAGAGCAATACCATGGTATTTTTGTACCATTTACCATAACATTTAAACGATAGTGTATAATAATAAAAAGTTATATGGTGGGAAAATAAATTTTCATTTAAAATAATCTGTTGTAAATAATTTATAATTACATTTTTCCTGTAGTAATATAAAATATTTTTTTGGTAGTAAAATA
>NW_015714326.1:0-263 GCF_001515625.1 Sinocyclocheilus rhinocerous
TAACAAGTAAAAGAAAATGTAAGCATACCAACACTATAATGTACATAAAAAAAAAAAAAACACATCACATTCATTTTGATTTGTTGAAGATTATGCTACCATTCAAAAGAGTGGGGTCAGAAATATTTTTTTTTAAATGTTTTTTGTCACTTATGATCACCAAGGCTGACTTTATTTGAAATACAGTAAAAACAATGAAATTATTTATTCCTGTGATGGCAAAGCTGAATTTTCCTCCAGTAAACATTACTCCAGTCTTCAGC
>NW_015714327.1:0-263 GCF_001515625.1 Sinocyclocheilus rhinocerous
AAATAAAATCACATGACGTGGTCTTAAAAACATTTTATAAAATGCCGAGTTTTAAAGTTTTCATCTTCAGATTTGATTTGGTTTCTTGTTGGGAAAATCTGATCAGCAACTTCGTTTCTTGACATTAATGTTCACCATATTCTCCAATGCATTGATTGACACTCTGTCTGCGCAATCAATGATATCAGTGCTGTAGCGTGATTCATCAAACATTTTGCCCCCTCCTCCCACTCTTGACGCTGTAATCCAAGTGACAAAGATAG
>NW_015714328.1:0-263 GCF_001515625.1 Sinocyclocheilus rhinocerous
AAATACATTTTGGGTTGAAATGGGGGAAATAAATGTCTATATTAAAGACTTTTTTGTGATCATTGTGAATTTCACTCAGATTGGAAAGGGAAAAACCTCCCGGTTAGACTAATTTTGGCAAATGGTAAATAAAGGCCAGAAGTAACCAATAGAGAGCAAAGTAAGTGTGAAAACCCCTTCCTGAGGGGAGTGAGAGGTTAATGCACCAGTGTATTGTAGGTGAAGTTCACAGAGCGAATCACAGGGGATGCTGGGATTAATCA
>NW_015714329.1:0-263 GCF_001515625.1 Sinocyclocheilus rhinocerous
AAATACTGTTACACATGCGTTTTCTTTCTCATCTGTTTACGTTCAAGTAAGATAAAAATCCTGTTTACGAGGATATAATGACTTAATTTGGGCCATATTGGTCACAAAATGTGAAAGAGAAATCAGTTCCAGGCCCGGAACTACTAGAACGGACCCTTTTTGCACTTAAATGGTTTAAAATCACATTAGAATGCGAACGCAGGAATCAGAATGCACATGTCTTATCGAATACCCGGTTCTTGGAAATTTGGAACCGGTTCTCA
>NW_015714330.1:0-263 GCF_001515625.1 Sinocyclocheilus rhinocerous
AAATATCTTTAAAACAAGGTTTATTTATTCAGTTGAGAAGCAAAATCGCTTGTTTCACTATCAAGACAAGCTTTATTTAGGAAATGTGTTAAAGAAATCTTTTTTTTTTTTTTTTAATAAAAACCATATTGAATGATCATCTGATCGCATGAAGTATGCAGTGTACACTTTGGAAAGAATTGCTAAAATGAATTTAATTTAACGACATGAATTCTTGTGGATTTGAAAGATTTTTCGTACATAGTTTCTGATATATTTTCAAT
>NW_015714331.1:0-263 GCF_001515625.1 Sinocyclocheilus rhinocerous
AAATATGGAATAAAAGTATGTTTCAACCTCTCTCTCTCTCTCTCTAATAACTCTGTTAATAGTTGCATAAGTCTGCTATCAACGGCTCTATCCTCCGTTACTAGGTCTAAATTAACGTTTTGGAATTAGCAACAGAGGCGTTGGATGAGATGTGGAAGAAACTAATCCTACTCACAATAGCGTTTTAAGTAAAAAAAAATGGACAAATGCCTTGAAATATATTATCAGAATCAGAATCAGAATGAGCTTTATTGCCAGGTATG
>NW_015714332.1:0-263 GCF_001515625.1 Sinocyclocheilus rhinocerous
TACATAGACTATTACTTATTTTATCATTTAGTTCTTCAATCTCCTTTACAGATTCTTCAATTACTGTCAACAAAATCTCACTACGTTCCTTAAATGTGTCCCAGTCAGCTGATTTGAATTTCCATCTAGGCAAAATTTCCTCTACATTCACATCCAAAATCAATTCCTATTTTGCAAATTATTGGAAAATGATCACTGCCTATTAGATTTTCCTTCAGTGTATCCCACACACACCTCCTTGCCAGGTTTCCAGTGACAATAGT
>NW_015714333.1:0-263 GCF_001515625.1 Sinocyclocheilus rhinocerous
AAATTAAATTAAAATGAAAACACATGCAAAATGTAATACTATAATAGTATTAAATAATACTAAAATAGCACTCTTCAAAACTAGTCCAAAGACCAATAAAAGCTCTTTTAACCTTCTATCTTATTTAGAGTCCCTATTATTATTTTATTTTATTTGTACACCTTTTTGTTTAACACAAGTAGCAGCACTGAATATTTGCAAAGGGGGGGAAAAAAGAGAAATGAACAAAAAACATGTTCCCAACGGTAAAAAAAAAAAAAAAA
>NW_015714334.1:0-263 GCF_001515625.1 Sinocyclocheilus rhinocerous
ATATGATTCTGATTACATGATCATTCTAATATGATGATTTGCTGGGTTTTTTTGTTTTTTTGGAAACTGTGATACACTGCCATTCAAAAGTCTGGGGTAAGAAAAAAATAAAATAAATGCTGTTCTTTTGAACTTTTGGTCACTTTATTTTAAGGTCAAATTCTCGCTATTAAAAAACCATTAACTATGACTTTTGCCTCAATAAACTCATAATTAGCTGAATATTAGTAGATAGTAAGGTAGTTGTTAAGTTTAGGTATTGA
>NW_015714335.1:0-263 GCF_001515625.1 Sinocyclocheilus rhinocerous
GTGTTTGGTTTGACAATAACCTCAAATTTGACAAGCAGATAAGTACCGTTGTTAAGTCCTGTTTTTATTATATCTGGCTTCTCTCCAAAGTGAAGTCATTTTTATCATTAAAGAAGCTTGAAATAGCAATACTAATTTGTTACATCCAAGCTTGACTACTGTAATTATCTTTATGTTGGTGTTCCTCAGTCCTGTGTTTCTCATCTGCAGTTAGTCCAGAACGCAGCAGCTCGGCTTCTTACTGGAAAGTGCAAATATGAGAC
>NW_015714336.1:0-263 GCF_001515625.1 Sinocyclocheilus rhinocerous
TCACTGAATTCAATGATGAACTGCCTTTAACTGAAAAATGAGTTTTTACAAAATTGTCATTTTGCATTATTGACACACTATTTTCCTAATTAATCCTCTACAGTTGACTTGACTTTGCCAATTTCTACCGTAGATTCATTCAGAACTTCAGTATCCTCTCTGCCCCCCTCACTTCCATGGTCCGTCAGAAACCCAAGTCTCTGTCTTGGAACCCCGAAGCTCGAGCCGCCTTCAAGAAGCTCCAGGAGGCCTTCTGCACTGCT
>NW_015714337.1:0-263 GCF_001515625.1 Sinocyclocheilus rhinocerous
AAATTGTATTATTTAGATTATAAAATATTCATTTATGAAATTATGTAAAATATATATATATTTGCTTAATTTCTCTAATGTTATTTTTATTATGAATTTTATTTTTATATTATAAAATATTTTCATTTTTTTCATTTGACTTATTTATTCGTTTGTTTGCTTGCTTTAGAGCAATTAGAATTTGGGAGAATTCAAATGTAAAAACATAAAGTCTAATTTCTCTCGGAGCCGTGTTCATGCTGTTGACTGGTTTGTGGGGTTCT
>NW_015714338.1:0-263 GCF_001515625.1 Sinocyclocheilus rhinocerous
TATATATATATATGGGGTGTAACAGTACACAAACATGACGGTTTTGATGTCACGGATCGGTACAGTTTCGGTACAGCAGGTGGAAATTAATCAAACAGTGGTTTAATGAACAAATTGCTCTTTCTTTAAATAAACTCAGTTATAATTAAAATTTTCTTAGGGATAAAAATCTATCTCCGCTTATGCTCTAAATTACAGAGAGCTCTTTTACATTAGGCCTAGGGGTGGAATGGTTCAACTTACTCACGGTTCGGTTTGTATCA
>NW_015714339.1:0-263 GCF_001515625.1 Sinocyclocheilus rhinocerous
AAATGTTTTGTGAATACGGGCCCAGGTCTTCATGAACTGAACATGTTTTCCTCACATGCTTGTTGCCTGCTGTTCTGAGTGTTTAAGTCAGCAAACACACAAACAGCGCTGAACCCGATGAAAACTATATGTTGCTTAAAGTGTTCGATGGTAGTGTAAACATGAGAAATACCGTGTAATGTTCCCCTCTCCTCAGAATACTCCAGTCTTCGGCTTAGTCTTCTTCTTCTTCTTCTTCTTTTGTGTTTAATGGCGGTTGGCAA
>NW_015714340.1:0-263 GCF_001515625.1 Sinocyclocheilus rhinocerous
AAATAATGTTCTTTTTTTTAGCAACGTCATATGACCCCTTTAAATTAGGCACTGCTCCAGCTCTAGTGAGACTACTTAAGACAGTCAGGGTAGACAACATTAAATTTGACACAAATGAAAACAAAGTCTTGAGGGATCAATATACACTTTTTAAAGTTTTTCAAACTTTTTTGTCAGAACCCTTTAGACAAAAAAAAATAAATAAAATTTCTAGCACGCCTGAGATTTTAAGTTAAAGGGGTCATATGATGCTATTTTAAAGA
>NW_015714341.1:0-263 GCF_001515625.1 Sinocyclocheilus rhinocerous
AAAGTATGAAAGATGGATGTGTAATGATTATTGCAATAAAAGTGTCAGGTTATGGGACAGTCAAGAGAGAGACTATCTCCCTATGAGTACACACTCTTATGTGTAATCACTAAAATGAAGCAGTTTAGTTTTGTGCAGTAGTGTGTATTTCGGTGTCTGTGTGGCTTGCCAGGGTTTCAGTTTTATAAACCCAAATAATTAAGCATATATTCACAATGTGAGCTGCAACTGTACAAAATTAAAGGCTGCTGTCCATGGTGCTG
>NW_015714342.1:0-263 GCF_001515625.1 Sinocyclocheilus rhinocerous
AAATGTGCCTAATGAAAGAGATGTTTTATCTGATTTTGTTCTTTTACCTGTTCTAGATGATGTTTCAGGAATGTTTCTAAGCCCTGGAAAATCCAAGTTTTTTTTCAAGTACTGGTAAATCTTTTTATAAAGCTTGTGTTCTTGTTTTTAACAAAAAATCACTTGATAAAAGGGTTGATACACCATGACGTGATGTTTTAAAACTGTGTGATGATGATAAACCAGAATGGAGGTCATTGTATAAGCCACCTTTAAGTAAAAGA
>NW_015714343.1:0-263 GCF_001515625.1 Sinocyclocheilus rhinocerous
AAAGTGTAATTTAAAAGATGATGTTTCATATAAGAAATATATAAGAGGACACTGATTTGCATGACCTTTTTTTTAATAATTTTACATTTATTAAACAATATGTAATTACGAAACTAGTTAGTGTTAACAGTTATTGGTTAAATATTTGATAATTGTAATGTCAGAAAAAATATATATATTTTGACATTTTGCATTCAAAGTTAAGTTAATTGACCACTAACTCGCATTTTATGACCAAGCCATGATCATAAATCTTTTTTTTC
>NW_015714344.1:0-263 GCF_001515625.1 Sinocyclocheilus rhinocerous
AAAGTCACACCAGAGGTGTTCAGCTGGGATTAGGACTTTGCTTCTTTTTTTTTTATTTGTATTTTTTTCATTTTTTGTTGCTCATTCCGGTCAACTTTGTTTTTCCCCTATTTACACAGCCAGGACTATGTACAAACGGCATATTTTTTCAGCACACACACAGAAACAGAGCTAGCAAATATTCACAAAATTGTTTGTTTGGTTTGTTGATTTCAACTATCAACATTGTTTCTGATCACTTTGTCTTCTGCACTTCCCCTGCA
>NW_015714345.1:0-262 GCF_001515625.1 Sinocyclocheilus rhinocerous
ATTTCATTTAATTAATTTCACTGTTCGGTTTTACAGTGTATATATATATATATACTGTGTATACGCTGTATGTATACTGTATATATACTGTATATATATATATATATACTGTATATACTGTACACACACACACACACACACACACACATTAAAGTTATATATAATATATAAAGTGTTTGGAGTCAGTAAGTTTTAAAAGAAGTCTCTTATGCTCACCTTTATTTGATAAAAAAAATACAGTAAAAACAGCAATATTGTGAAA
>NW_015714346.1:0-263 GCF_001515625.1 Sinocyclocheilus rhinocerous
AAAGGTAAATGGTGCGAGCTGAACGTTGATGAGTGCAAATCTAATCCATGCCGAAACAACGGGAGGTGCATCGACGGTCTTAATGGTTACCAGTGTGTATGCTCCAGAGGTTTCATGGGCTATCACTGTGAGAGAAACATTGATGAGTGCTCATCCAACCCCTGTGTTCATGGGAGGTACATTAACCTTGCTGAGCTGTAACGATGTGTATTTCAAGCTCTGTGATTGAGAGCTTTGTAAATGGCCATCACATCCATTCTGAA
>NW_015714347.1:0-263 GCF_001515625.1 Sinocyclocheilus rhinocerous
TTTGTTTGGCTGCAGGGCACAACATGTTGGGTTGCCACATCACAGGAATTCCCTCTTGGGATTAGAACAAGTGCTTGTCTGGTGAGGTTTGCTGTTTCCTAATCACCTGGACTGGAACGCCAGCCTGTTTGTGTGGGTGTTTATATCTGCGAGTGTTTTTCGAGGTTTAGCTGAGGCTCGGGAGTTAATGAGGGCTGTTCAAGATGCGTGTGTCCGGCCAAGGGGCAGGTAGTATGGCGTCAGCGTTTCAGGCCAGGCTGGCC
>NW_015714348.1:0-263 GCF_001515625.1 Sinocyclocheilus rhinocerous
AAAGGACAAAGAATTTTTACGATGGCCAGCAATCTTTTACAAGAATTCAAAGGTTATTAACAGCTTGGAACAACAGACATACATGTATTGCATTGTTGTTGTTACCGTAATCAGTCAGAAAAAAACAAACAAACAAACAAAAAAAAACCTACTGGCTCCAACTTGCTCAACAGATTAACACAGCAAAATGTCTCTTACAGGACTGCTTCTTTCTAAATGTATGTGTGTGTGTGTATATCCACACACACACACACACACACACA
>NW_015714349.1:0-263 GCF_001515625.1 Sinocyclocheilus rhinocerous
TAGCACATGCTTAAGTTTTAATGTTTCTCTGTATTACTCTAACCCTGTAATGTATACGACTGTAATGCCTTAGCATTAGCCTAGCTGTTTATAGTCTGATTTTAAATAACAAAACTAACATTAGAACTAACCTCATTAAGTCTTAGTGCTGTTCTAATGATGGTTCTTCTCTCTCTCTTGTGCATTCATTTGCTCGGGTTCCAACTAACGCCGTGTTCCTTCTCTCTTTCATCCTAGGAGGTGAACTAGTGTTGCCAATTATA
>NW_015714350.1:0-263 GCF_001515625.1 Sinocyclocheilus rhinocerous
TGACGCGGTCTGGAACTTTATTAAAAATAACGTTTATTCACTCTTTCCTAATGTTAGGATCAGAAGGAAGGCAGTGCAAATACTGCAGATTCTTCTTGTCTTCAGAGCATCTTTATCGTTTGGTTTCTGCGTAGACCAGCGTTCGTCTCTCTCGTGAACACTACATGTGTGAATCGGTGGGCGGGGCTAAACAAACAGTGATGCGGAGGCGGTGCTTGTCCACACTATTACATCATAGAGTAGAACATTCCAAAAGCTGTTGT
>NW_015714351.1:0-263 GCF_001515625.1 Sinocyclocheilus rhinocerous
AACATTTTATTTTGACTTTTTACTCAATTTAACACGTTTTTTCTTAGAATTTAACGACTTTTCTCGTAATTTAACGAGTTTATTCTCAACATATTATTTCGACTTTTTCCCTCAAACTTTAATGAGTTTTTTCTTGAAATTTAACGACTTTAATCTCGAGATGGTTTTATAATTTTTTTTCTTATTGCTTGGCCCTAATCCTCTTCCGTTTGTGTGTCTGTGTGTGTATTATTTTTAGTAACTTTTTTTATAATAACCCTGGT
>NW_015714352.1:0-263 GCF_001515625.1 Sinocyclocheilus rhinocerous
AATAATAGGTCACTTCCTCCTGGCTTAATTAAGGTTATGCAATTTAAAAAAAAAAAATTTGATCATTATTACAATTTTGAGGATCTTAGGTTACATTTAATAGTGACAACAGAGTTTTACATCAACGTTTTATTAGTTCATTCAATAGGAATCAAACTTGTGACTTTGAAATCATGAATATCACTTGAGGTTGGGCTCTTTAAACTTGGACCAGCAAGAAACCACCTTAGCAATCCCATAGCGATATGCTAAAAACAACTCAG
>NW_015714353.1:0-263 GCF_001515625.1 Sinocyclocheilus rhinocerous
GTGAGCCCTTTTCTCAAAGAATTGGTTCTCCTTCATTATTTGTATTAAATACGAGCTTGTGAACCAATCATTTTACAGCTGTCCAAAACTCAGAGGGCACGAGGACTGTGGAGACACCTCTCCGACTGAGGAACAACTTTAATCGTGATGTGACTTGTTCTTGTTTAAATGTACAGAAATATGGGGGGTTACTGTGTTAATATGCATTGTTCCATTGCGTTGTCCGTTTTATCTTTCTTTTTTGTCGTTGTTTACCAGGGGGT
>NW_015714354.1:0-263 GCF_001515625.1 Sinocyclocheilus rhinocerous
AACAATTTTATTTGTGCGCTGTAATCCAAATCTTCCGAATCCATATGATTGCGAGGAACAGACCAAATCCAAGCCTTTATTTGGCGATCTTCAGCTCCATCCCGAGCAGCAAGTCCAGTGACTGTAAACAGCAAAGCCCACACTCACTGACGCGCTCTTTAGAAATTCATATGTTGCCGCTTCAAACGACAGGTTTTACGGCAGGATAATTGAACTCTCATTGGCTGCATCCGAAAACTTAGGCAGCTGACTTGCTGCCTCGC
>NW_015714355.1:0-263 GCF_001515625.1 Sinocyclocheilus rhinocerous
GCTATTCATGCTAATGACAAATTAGTCACTTGGTAATCATTGCTAGCAACATGCTAGTTAATTGTTATTAATGCCAGCAACATGCTAGCGAAATGCTAATCATGCTAACAACATGATAGCAGCATGCTAGTCACTTGCAAATCATGCTAGCAAAATGCTAGTAACTGGCTAATCATGCTAGCAACATTATATAAACATGCTAGTGACATGCAACTCACTTGCTAATCATGCTAGTCACTTGCTAATCATTGCTAGCAACATGC
>NW_015714356.1:0-263 GCF_001515625.1 Sinocyclocheilus rhinocerous
AACTAATTACTGTTGCTAGAAAGTAACAGGCTAAGTAAAGTAATAATATTACTTTTGAAAGGAGTAACTGGTAATGAGTACTATATTAGATTTTTTTGAGTAACTAGCCCAACACTGTTTATAGGTTTTGCGGATGGTTTAATAATGCTGCAATGACACCTGACTTCTGCCTGCCCTTCAGACAGCGCTTCTGTGTGATCACCGCTAAATCTTTATTCATTTTAATTGGGGCCTCCATTTAAAAGAGCAATTAAAGCGGATTA
>NW_015714357.1:0-263 GCF_001515625.1 Sinocyclocheilus rhinocerous
AACTCCTAGTTTTCATAATTTGAATGAATCGATATCGATTCTTAAATCCCAAGATAATTTTTTTAGTCCATGCAGTTTCAATTGCATGCATGCCTCCCCCAATAATCGCAATAAGAAAGAAATGTTTAATTATAGTTGAATTTATTTTAAGACAGAGCCACAATTTGTTCAGTAAACCGCTGTTTCATAAAAAAAGAAAAAAAGAAGCAGTTTTATAGTTTTTTCCCATCTGCTGTACCAAAAACATACCGAACCATGACTTC
>NW_015714358.1:0-263 GCF_001515625.1 Sinocyclocheilus rhinocerous
ATATAATAAATAAAATACAAAATGTATTAATATTAAAAAAATAAAATAAAATAAAATAAAATAAAATAAAATTTCAACATCCTTAAAAAAAATTAACACTTCAGACAACATATATTGGATTAATTCTTTCTTACACCATTGGCAAATAAAAAATTTAAACTAAAGTAAATTAAAAAAATACATTTATGAACAATAAAAAATTTGAATTAAAAAAATACATTTAGAAAGATTTATGCTTAAAAAATAAGAACCTATATCATCAA
>NW_015714359.1:0-262 GCF_001515625.1 Sinocyclocheilus rhinocerous
TCTTCAGAAGGAGATGAATGAACATAAACCATCATGTGTGTGACTAACACATTTTGGATGGTCATTTATACACTTTACAAACCAGAAAACACACCAATGTTTGTGGAATGTTTGATGGTCCTGACAAATGGCAACATATAAAGGTGTGGAAATGGATATTTATTCATATTTTTTTTTTCTTTCTTGATTTCTGTATGCTTGCTGAAAAGCATTGTTTAAACCAAAAATGTGACCCTGGACCACAAAACCAGTCATAAGGGTC
>NW_015714360.1:0-263 GCF_001515625.1 Sinocyclocheilus rhinocerous
TCAAACACATCAGACATTTTCCTCTGATCACTGTCAGTGTTGTTATAGTAAATATGTGCTTGCGGGAATTTCAGATTTGCGTCCCATGTCAACTGATAATGACAAATACAATCAATCAAAGTGAACTGTAGGATCTGATGTATAACTCTAACTGTAAATGTCATGTTCTTCTCTACTAACTCAACTGGTTATTCACACATAATGCTAAAATCTGTCAGTCTCCCCAGTGTGTCATTTCCAGTGTGTGTGTAACAGCACAGATC
>NW_015714361.1:0-263 GCF_001515625.1 Sinocyclocheilus rhinocerous
TGAAGTGGGTCAGAAAAGGTAAAAAGAGTTGAGAGAAAATATGATCCGTGTCAGATCCGCGTCACGTTCAGCAGCGGTAGCTCTTAAAGAAATAGCAGCCAAAATAACCTAATAACCAGCTGTTTTTTTAGTTTTTTAGTTTTTTTAATCGATTGACAGCACTAGTATATACAGTTGTGTTAAAAAAAATAGCAGTTCAATATAGGGCTGGGCGATTTTCCCGATTTTATCGATTACCGTATTGACCCGAATATAAGACAATG
>NW_015714362.1:0-263 GCF_001515625.1 Sinocyclocheilus rhinocerous
CATCTTGGTGACTGAAAAGCAGGATAAGGAGAGTATTTAAAATTTTAAATCAATGCATTTAGCAGCTCTGCATGAAAAGTTAAATCATTAAAAAATATATTTGTATACAATAAAATATGCTATCTACTCTGACTATGGTCTATATACAATTGCTCTTTATGCTGATAGTTATCCAGATAAAGCCTCAAATCCCCGTCACCCAAAACCATAATCTAGTGGTTCACGACTTGCAGTCTGATTCTTGTCAGATTTAGACAGCTTTA
>NW_015714363.1:0-263 GCF_001515625.1 Sinocyclocheilus rhinocerous
AAAATGACCCAAACTGAGAGCAGATGTTTCACTATGAACCGAGCCGCTCACGTGTAACAACACTCTGAAACGCTGCACTTATGTTTATTTGATCAAAATTGCAGCTTTTGCACGAAGACATATTGCAATTTTGGTTTTATTTTGATTATTCGATTTTTATTTTCGCCCTAAATAGGAGCTGCTTGCCTCAGATCAGCTTCACATTCAACAGCTGCTTACTTCTAAGAGTTCTTGTGAATCTGTCCTTAAATGGTTCAAATGTT
>NW_015714364.1:0-263 GCF_001515625.1 Sinocyclocheilus rhinocerous
ATTAAAATTTGAGGTCTGCAAAATAGAGGATATTACAGATTAATTAGCCGATAGTTTTTATCCACTTCTATCCACTCAATGTAAAATAGTGTTGAACCTTATTACAAAATTAACAATAATACATTAACCATGAAATTGTTTTGTAATTATTAAATAAAACAAATGAAAATAACTAATAAATACAAATAGCTATGCTTCATTGCTACAGACAAAGAACATTTTTATTATTTTTATGTTTATTTGAAAATAGTAATATTGTGAAA
>NW_015714365.1:0-263 GCF_001515625.1 Sinocyclocheilus rhinocerous
CCATTTCCTCTTTTGAACACGAGGTGTATCCTGCTTCCTCCGGTCTTGATCCGCTCCACAGCCTGACTGTGACTCATTCCTGCTGTACTGTCTCCATTGATCTCCACCAAATGATCACTCACCTGCAACATACACAATTACCACAGAAATCAGCCACAGCTGTGTAACTGACATCATTTTTACAGAGAACAATCATATTATATCAATAGCAGCACATAATAATAAGAAATGTTTCTTGAGCAACAAATCAGTATATTAGAATG
>NW_015714366.1:0-262 GCF_001515625.1 Sinocyclocheilus rhinocerous
AAGATGGTGATGATGTGAGTCATTGAGCTGTAGACCGTCCTGCTGAAGACATGGCTGTGAGCTCGGGCTGCAGTACGGTGCTGATGTCGGTGCGGGTGTCGGTTCGGCCGCTGTCGGTGGGCTCGGACTCGCTGCGGCTGCAGCTCAACATGAACGCGAACCGTGCGGGACTCTTTACGCTCACGCTCAGACACAACGACCGCGGAGGACGCAGCGTGGTACACACACACACACACACACACACACACTCACTCACTCACTC
>NW_015714367.1:0-263 GCF_001515625.1 Sinocyclocheilus rhinocerous
AATAATTTGTATAATTTATCTAATATAATAATATTATCTAATAATGATATCTAATAATTATCTAATAATATTATCTTATAATTTGTCTTTATGTAAACATCTATTATGTAAATGGGTTTATTTTTACATGCCATGCTTATTTTCTTTCTTTAATCTATTTTCATAGATTTTTCTTGAGACTGTCAGGTGTTGTGTCTGTCTGTGTCTGTACAGTATTAAAAACTGTAATATTGTGAAATATCATTACAATTTAAATTAACTGT
>NW_015714368.1:0-263 GCF_001515625.1 Sinocyclocheilus rhinocerous
AATCATCCAATCAGAACACAGATGCAGCACGTCCAGCTGGAGCCTCGCTCATAAAGGGCCCTTGTGTGGCATCAAAAGAGCTACGAGCAGTGGCAGGCAATCCAATGAGGCTGAACTAATCGCTCTCAGAGGTGAGAAGCGTTACTCACACCACACACAAATACAAGTGACAACTGTTCCTCTCACATAAAGATGCGCTGTGCGATACGTTTGTGCACGAAACATGAACTAACAAAAATGGCCTAAAAGCAAAAAATATTAAT
>NW_015714369.1:0-263 GCF_001515625.1 Sinocyclocheilus rhinocerous
GTTGATACTGTATTGCTATGGTTAATTAACTATATCCAAAATATACACCAATAATATTCTTACTTTTTATGCACAATCTGACAATTTAATCTTGATTAGAAATGATGTGCAATATTTTGTTTATAAGTCATATTTATGTTGATTTATGTAATTAGGGATTAAATTGTTGGTTATGGTGGAATTGATGCCATTATTCAAGAACAGTCATAAATTGATGAACCGTTTTGCACAGCAAGTATTTAAATGGTTTATTATATTAGCAT
>NW_015714370.1:0-263 GCF_001515625.1 Sinocyclocheilus rhinocerous
AATCTTCATATCCCCAAAATGCACATTCAGTTTGGGGTCTTTTCATCTGATATTTCATTATTAAAATAGGTAATATGGAGTATAATGTTCAGATTTAGAGTAATTAGGTAAATAAACAGCATGCCGTTAGCAGTTGCTTTTGTTCAAAGTGATTTACAGTAAGCTAATTACAGGGACAGACTCCTGGAGCAACACGAGGTTAGATGCCTCGCTCAAGGGCAGAATGGTAATTGCTCATGGTTCAAACCTGCAACTTCCCTTAA
>NW_015714371.1:0-263 GCF_001515625.1 Sinocyclocheilus rhinocerous
AATCAAGCATTTCAGAGAGCCGTGTAATAAACGGGTTTAAATCACAGAGACATCCGTGGCTTGTAACAGAGAATTCTGCACTAGGGCTGGGTATCGTAAACATTTATTCGAGATCGATACCGATACCTTGACTTTGATACCGGTTCCTGAACGATATTTTTTCGATACCAATTTTATGAAATCAATTTTAACTAGATTACATTATCTTAAAAAAAAACAAAAAACTTAGGTTTTATTTTTCAGCTTGTTGATGTTTATACAAA
>NW_015714372.1:0-263 GCF_001515625.1 Sinocyclocheilus rhinocerous
CCCGTTTCTCCAGTTTTCTTTTACTGCAAATGCAAATAAAAACAATATTTTTATTTGAAATTTGGGATAAATGTTGTCAGTATTTCACAGAATGAAGCAAAAATAATTTCACTTAAACACATACCAATAAATAGTAAAGTCAGAAAAACTAAAATAAATTTGGAATGGTCTTGGATGTGTGTGAAATAAATGGTGAGGAAAAATCTATTGTTTACTTGCCAAAAGAAATATCAAAACCATACTGAAGTTTGGACATGATGGTA
>NW_015714373.1:0-263 GCF_001515625.1 Sinocyclocheilus rhinocerous
AATAAAGCTCTTCTGATTCTGATTCTGATTCTGATTCTGATTTGTATGATAATTTTGACCTCTGTACGATTTACGATCAATAATGAAAAAAATCCCATAATATACGATAATTTCCGAATTTTGTGACACTTCAAATGATGGTAGTTGTAATCATAGGGCTTCTATACTCATACATAAAATCGGCTCATTACAGACACTCTAAATAGGCTTGTGCACACCCAGGCACGGCGCCAGAATTTTTTCTCTACCGGTGCTAAGGGGGG
>NW_015714374.1:0-263 GCF_001515625.1 Sinocyclocheilus rhinocerous
TTTCCTGAGCTTGATGGTCAGGCTTCTGCCCTCCTGAAAGCACACAAAACCAGGCCATCATATGGAGAATATCACTTGCATTATTAAATGTTATTACAGATATGAGTAACCATTAATAGTTAGACGATGATGATGATGACAATGACAGCTACATTTTTCACATCAACCATTGTTTTGGCTTTGTGTTACTACTGTAAAACCACAATGAATTAATAATTTAATAATTTATAATAATTTATGCATTTAGCAGACGCTTTTATCCA
>NW_015714375.1:0-263 GCF_001515625.1 Sinocyclocheilus rhinocerous
TTAATGTCAGCCATTTTTAAAGACCAAGGAGAGGGAGTGGTCATAATCAAACCTCCAATCATTTGGTATCTCTGAAAGCCCTGAATGTGCTCTGTACAGGACTGTGACAAGTAAGGTCTCAGAGAAATCGCTAAAAAAATAATGTCCTCTACAGAAGGCAAAACTCTAGCTGGAGAAATGTTGCTCTGGCAATTATAGCTGAAATAATATGTTTATAATTTATTTTATTTTATTTCAGTTAATGTTTATTTTATTTCAAGTAA
>NW_015714376.1:0-263 GCF_001515625.1 Sinocyclocheilus rhinocerous
GTGTTTGCTGCTCCTGCTGTGAATCTTCTTCAGATCATCTGTGCGAGAAGATCTGGGCCCGTATTCACAAAACATCTTAAGGCTAAAAGTAACTTGCCAATTTAGGAGAAAATCTTAAAAATAGTGGGCGTGTCAGTCCTAAATTTAGGACTCCTAATTTTTTTGCTCTAAGAGTATTTCACAAAGCGTTTTAGGGCTAAAACCTCGCTCCTAAATCTGAAACGTTAGGAGTAGTGAAGAAGACTCCTAAGTCACTAAGACCA
>NW_015714377.1:0-263 GCF_001515625.1 Sinocyclocheilus rhinocerous
AATTTTCCTCAAAATGAGCCTTCCTCCGCACTGAACAAAATATATTGATCTCTATGCGCAGGCGGCCGAGAATCCGAAGGCAGCGTCTGCAAACTTCAAAACCCGAAAAGCGTTACTACAAAAATAATCAATAACTTCAATGTTACACACTGTAGTGCCACCAAATCCAGTTTACATATCAATGATCTCCTACTCGTTATACTACATCACTTAATTTGAAAAAAATGTTTATGGGTTCTTATTATAACAATATTCAATAACTT
>NW_015714378.1:0-263 GCF_001515625.1 Sinocyclocheilus rhinocerous
CAAGGAACGTAGACACAGCATCGGGGCTGTCAAAGCTGTGCGATTCGCCGTTGAATGAAAGGAGAAGTCTGCAGGGATACAGCATCCTGAATTTGACACCGGCTCCATGTAATTCCGCCTTGACTGATTTAAACCGATCCCGTCGTTTCTTGAGTTCCGCGGAAAAATCAGGAAAGATCAAAATCTTGGATTCCTTGTAGCGCAACTCTCCATGCTCGCGTGACAACCGTAAAATTTCTTCCCTAGTTTGGAAACGAAGAAAG
>NW_015714379.1:0-263 GCF_001515625.1 Sinocyclocheilus rhinocerous
AATGCAAACCTAAAATTGTGCTATTGGTATGCATTTTCATGAGAGTATATGTATGTATGAGTTTAGTATGAGTCTAAATGTATGTATTTAGGTTACATTTATTACTTAAACTATATATCTTTGACATGTAAGTTTACAGAATATCAATGATTGAAAATATTGATCCCGACAGTGAGCCAGAAGTCGTGGTGGTCCGATATCTGGAAATCTGATCTTACTAACTGTGAGCAAAAGTCCAGATAGTAATTTGAAAATGTCTCCTG
>NW_015714380.1:0-263 GCF_001515625.1 Sinocyclocheilus rhinocerous
AGGATTCAGTTGTTTATTCTCGTTCGGAACGACAAACTCCTCTCCAAAGCGCCTTCACGAGACCAGAAACGCCGTGTAATTAGCCCCGTTTGAAAAGAGCTTGGTTGTTAGTCACGTTTAATGTCGACTTTTAACTTCACGGGAAAATTGCAAAAGTTTGCACACGCAAAAACCCATTCAACACGCCAATGCTAACTTCAAATATATGGCGTTCGGACGGATCTTTAATATGACGTTGCAACATGCACTCGTCTCAATGAACG
>NW_015714381.1:0-263 GCF_001515625.1 Sinocyclocheilus rhinocerous
AAATTGTAATAATATTTCACAATATTACTGTTTTTCCTGTATTTTCTATCAAATAAATGCAGCCTTGATGAGCACAAAACACTTCTTACAATAACAAATTTTACTCCAAACTTTTGAAAAGTTATACATACATCAAGGTTATATTTGTCGCACTGAATTTAATATCTGCTCTTTTTAATTTACCCATTCAAAGGGGAGTTTCATCGCTGTACTATACAGTTATACGCAAAAAATAGAAAAAAAGGTCTTACAAATAAGAAAAA
>NW_015714382.1:0-263 GCF_001515625.1 Sinocyclocheilus rhinocerous
AATGTGACATATGTAGAATTTTAAACCTACAAGTAAGTGTATTTAGCACTAACTGTAAAGTGAATGTAATGGGGTAATCAAAATAGCCTAAAGTCTGTGCTTTTGTTCTTATTTATTTTTAGTTTTAGTTTAGTGAATTTAACTTCTGCTTCAAAAGCATTATTTTTGTTTTTAGATTTTTTTGTTTTTAGAATGTTTTTAGAATGTTTTAGTTTTTAGAATGTTACAATGTTAGAATGAAATGTGATTTTAACCCTTTTTTG
>NW_015714383.1:0-263 GCF_001515625.1 Sinocyclocheilus rhinocerous
ATGTAAATATATTTTAAAATACATACATATCAATACCTTTTTTTATTTGTAATATACTTTTAAATATCTCTGTAAAATTGGAGAAGAAATTATCCCTTTGAGTTCCATGAGTGAGACCTCAAACACATTTTCTAACACAAATAGAATATTTTTCATAATTTTTTGGCAATAAAAGAATGTGTACAAAATATTGTTTGCCTTGAGACTGTGTGAAAAGCATGCTGGGACTGTAAGAGGATTGAGTGACATTGACCCGGACACAG
>NW_015714384.1:0-263 GCF_001515625.1 Sinocyclocheilus rhinocerous
AAGACAAGTCATCGTTTCACAGCTTTCAGAGATACAGGTTTTATTGTTTAAGGCACTGGGCATTCTTTTATCTCACTTCTGTCCACTGCCGCATCAAACTACACCGGGTTCAAGGATCAGAGTTATCAGATCAAGCCTCTGTGTAGCAGAAATGTTCAATATCAAACAGCAAGAAAAAGCCCAAAGATAAGGTGAGGTGCACTGCATCACGATCAGCTTCGTCTGAGAGAGCTGATGAAATTGTTCCGACTTGCATTAAGACT
>NW_015714385.1:0-263 GCF_001515625.1 Sinocyclocheilus rhinocerous
TTATTTTTTCCATATTTGCAGGAAGTGCACTAAAACATCAGTCAGGGAGGTTTTTAGAGCATTATAAATGAAAACCTTTTTTACGGTCACTATTGTGGGTTAAAATCAAATTGGCTGTACAATTCTTTTCAATATCGTTTAAGGCAGCAACTGAACTTCAGTTTCTAAGTTGAAGAAGGTGGAATTCTTTTAGTGTAACTGGATTTTGTCATGAAATGCAGCATCAGATGTTACAATTCACTCTATCAGCGTCTACCTCACAA
>NW_015714386.1:0-263 GCF_001515625.1 Sinocyclocheilus rhinocerous
TGTGACAACCTCATGCATACTGATATGATGCCTCTGTTTTGCATATGGGCTCCTACGAAACAGATCTTAATCCTGCATTAAGGCTAAAGCACCTAAATGGACAGTTTGAGAAACTGAAGACATGAGAGCCCGGTGTTCTGAGTAAGACATAAGACGAGGGCCGACTTAAATAAGTGTCCCCCGTCTCTCGAGGTTACAGCACAAGCTCTTCGGCTCCGGCACTCACTAAATAATGAGACAAGACAAGAACAGTAGAACTAATC
>NW_015714387.1:0-263 GCF_001515625.1 Sinocyclocheilus rhinocerous
CTTTATCTAAGCCAAGATGTACACTACTTTAATGTTTTTGGTCGGTAAGATTTTTTTTACGCTTTTTCACCAAGGCTGAATATTTGACCAGATATAGGCTGCATATATGATCTCCAAAAATACAGCCAAAACAAAAATATTGTGAAAATATTATTGCAATTAACATTTTTTTTGTTTGTTTTTGTTTTGTTTTAATCTACATTAATTAATTGTAATTCATTCCTGTGATGGCAAAGCAGCCATTACTTCAGTCTTCAGTATCA
>NW_015714388.1:0-263 GCF_001515625.1 Sinocyclocheilus rhinocerous
GGTACTCCCACAATATTTTTCATACTCTTATACCATGAAATCAAAAAAGAGTGTTACCATACCATGCTAGAACGAACGAACAAACAGACAAACCGACAAACAAACAAACAAACAAGGTACAATAAGGCTACTACTTTTATTCTGTCAGTTTTCTAAATAACTTACCAAATACCCAAAACGTCCGTCTTCAGTTTTTCCATCTGAGCGAGTTTGCAAACGCTGTTTAAGCTTCAGGCTGTGTACCAGAGTAACTCTTGAAGTTC
>NW_015714389.1:0-263 GCF_001515625.1 Sinocyclocheilus rhinocerous
TCTACTTCTTACTACTGCTTTAAATCCAGACTTTGCTCAGATTTTTAACTAAAGTCATTAGTAGGCAACAAAGATACATCGAGTCAAATCAGTTTTATTCCGTTAGTGCTTTGTAATATACAGATTGTGTGAAAATAACTGAATCAATGGAACTATGCATGAAACAAATGTGATGGGAAAAAATTTATATTTTGTGCTTGTATTTTTTTAATAGGCTATTGACTACCAAAATGTCCCGGGATATCAACATGTGGACAGGCTGG
>NW_015714390.1:0-263 GCF_001515625.1 Sinocyclocheilus rhinocerous
GAGGGTGAGTAAATCATGGAGTAATTTTTATTTTTGGGTGAACTATCCCTTTAAGATACTGATTTTCTGTAAAGCTGCTTTGAAGTGATGTGTATTGTGAAAAGCGCTATACTTGACTTGATTTCACATCAGCACCCAAATGTGCATACAGGTAAAAATTATAAAGTAAAGACCAAGAGCTGTAAGATCAAGAGAGCGTCTTACCGTTCCGATCAGTCGTCCGTCCGAGTTCATGGCGAGGTAACGGTTCGCGCAGATTCCTT
>NW_015714391.1:0-263 GCF_001515625.1 Sinocyclocheilus rhinocerous
GTGTGTGTGTGTGTTGGGTTACTTACATTTACACTGGCAGTTCTGTCTGAGCTGAACGTGTCACATGATGCCAAAGCTGGATGTGGCATCTCCATTTAAGTGGCCGCTTTACCAATCAATAATGATAATAAAGGCATTTTCTGTGGTGTTGCATTCATTTGAGCCTTAACTACATCATCCAGGCCTAAGAAACCGCTGTAAAAATAATGAAAAGAAAGAGTGTTAAAGTTGTCCAGTAACTACAAAATGATTCACTAAGTTGC
>NW_015714392.1:0-263 GCF_001515625.1 Sinocyclocheilus rhinocerous
AATTTCTCCATGAAAGTCTCTCACAAACAGTCAGGCAGCGCAAGCGTCAACAACAGCTGTTTGCGCTGAATGTGATAAAATTAAAATAATAATTTTAATCCACAGCCACAGATGAAATCCGAGAGCTCTCTGACCCTCCATAGACAGCAACGATACTACCACCACGGTCAAGGCACAGAAACATAGTAAGGACGTTGTTAAAATGGTCCATATGACATCAGTGGTTGAATCATAATTTTACGAAGCTACGAGAATACTTTTTG
>NW_015714393.1:0-263 GCF_001515625.1 Sinocyclocheilus rhinocerous
AAGTATGAAAACAAGGGAGCAACGGCATGTTATGTTATCCTGTAAAGGAGTTCATAACGCTTCTCAAGCTTAATTGGTAAATTTCCCAAGTGTGCCCTTTTGCACCCATTCAAGTCCAATTCCAGAAAAACTCATGTATTAATAAACAGTTCGATCTGAAGAATGGGAAACTGATCCAAGATCAACAGTGTTCAGAGTGAGTCGGCGTGCAACATGCCCAGACATGATTAAGAGGGCAGGTGGCTGCATAGCTGAGCTAGCGA
>NW_015714394.1:0-263 GCF_001515625.1 Sinocyclocheilus rhinocerous
AAAAAAAATCCATACATTTATTTGCCCTCTAATTAAGAAGCAAGGAAATATATATAAAAAATTAAGATATACAGGAATAAAAGTGAAGAAATGCTACAATTAAAAGAATCCAAATATTAACAATGTAAAGAAGAATAAAAACAACTTAAGGCTAAACAAAGAAAAACAAACAACCCACTAGTTTGAGGGTTTTGCATTTTATGAAACATGGTTCATCACAGATTAATGAATGAATGCTGTTGTGATAGTTATATCTTGTAATG
>NW_015714395.1:0-263 GCF_001515625.1 Sinocyclocheilus rhinocerous
AAGGCAAATAAAAAAACACCACAAAATTAACGTCAAACAAAAGAGGAGCACACACCGGCAAGAGGAGGAGGTGGAGGAGGAAGAGGAGAGATAGACAAGGGAGAGTAAGTGAGAGAAAGAGAAAGAGAATAAAGGTGTGTGGAAACAACAACATCAATCAAACCAGAAAGAAACAAACCGGCAATGAGGCAAAACAGCAGACACAGAGAAGCCACAAGTCACATCGAGAAAAATGGACAGAAACCACAGTGATAAAAGAAGAT
>NW_015714396.1:0-263 GCF_001515625.1 Sinocyclocheilus rhinocerous
ACAAACCAACAGAAGCAGAAGAGAAGTGCGTCCTGCTGCCTGAGGCGAGTATTGCATGAAGAGCCTCTCGACGCCTCGCGTTAAACAGGACGATTGTCAGAAGAGTTTATGAGGGCAGGCGGAGAGAGAGAGCGCCACCTTCAGGCACTTAGTGATTCTGCAGTTCACCTGTGTTTGTGCATATCAGCGATTCCAAAGGGCCCTGAGATCTGCAGCGGTTAAATTCAGCCTTCAGTCCGCGCGTGTGTGTGTGTGTGTGTGTG
>NW_015714397.1:0-263 GCF_001515625.1 Sinocyclocheilus rhinocerous
AAAGGCATCATATACAGAGACCTCAAACCAGAGAACCTGATACTAGACCACAGAGGCTACGCCAAACTGGTGAGGACAGGATGCTATCAAATATGGACACCCACTACTCGCCCTCTAGTAGTTTCATGAGGATAAAAAGACAATAATAACCTGCAGTCACCAACAACATTGTGCTGCTTTATTGTTCAGTACCTCAAAAAGTATTTGGAGACTGAAGCTACACTTAAAGGGGTCATATGATGCGATTTCAAGTTTTCCTTTCT
>NW_015714398.1:0-263 GCF_001515625.1 Sinocyclocheilus rhinocerous
ATTTGGAATGAAACCGTATTACATCAACACAGCTACAGATTCATTAAATTAATTTAGCTGTGTTTCTAACAAACGATGGATCATAAGGAAAAGCTAGCCAAACACTTATTTTACAATGAAGTACAACAGAAGGCAGCAGAGCTACAATGGATGGCAGTTCCCAGTTCACATATCGTGCAATATTACTGGATGGAGATTTCAAACACGCTCACAAAAAGCAACTTCTATAGGTGAAAAAATATTTTATATAAATATAATAAAAA
>NW_015714399.1:0-263 GCF_001515625.1 Sinocyclocheilus rhinocerous
ACAATAGGTCTAACAAATATAGCAAGCAAAAAAAAAAAAAAAAGAGATGGATAAAATAACTAAAATAAATGGTTTTAGAATCTTCATATTAGGTATGTAAAAATGTAATTAAGTATAAAATAGTTACAAATTAGTTAATTATACTTATGTAATTGTTTTGTTGTAAAAGTAATAATTGTTTGGTTGCACTAATTGTTCTACTATTGTATGTGTCATGGTTCACACACGAGGAACACAGGAACGAAGGAGCGAGGAGACACGGA
>NW_015714400.1:0-263 GCF_001515625.1 Sinocyclocheilus rhinocerous
AATTTCTTTTGATGCGGACATCTTAACGTCTTTGACCCACATATAGTTTATTAAAATGTTAACAATAAAAGTTCCCTGTGAAATACATTTTATTTTTTCTGAAATTTTATGCTGTCTGTTTAAAATTTTCTGGATTCTTCTGTTTTATGATTTAATACAAATTTATTACCAAAAACGGTGGTAATCAAATGAATGCATATAACTTAATGTAAAAATGTTGAATAATTTAAAGGGGTCATATGATGCTTTTTTAAAGATCATTA
>NW_015714401.1:0-263 GCF_001515625.1 Sinocyclocheilus rhinocerous
ATAAGGCTTAACAAAAAGCCCAAGGCCACGACTCTGGTGGGACTCAAACCCACAACCTTTGAATGGCCTCATCGGGCAGTCTAGAAGTCCAATGCGATATCCATTGCGCCCCAGAGCCTGCCCACGTGCCTGAAAGAGGCACATGAAAATTTCTCTTCTGGGCTTGTGCCTTACCAATGCTGAGAGGTCACACGCTCTGTGGGCTGGAAGGACAGGAACTCGGGCCTCTGCACAATTGAAGTGTGACTCGAAAAGCAGAGACA
>NW_015714402.1:0-263 GCF_001515625.1 Sinocyclocheilus rhinocerous
AAAAATTCGAATTTAGTTTTTCAGCCATTTTGACAGCCCTAGTCACGTGATCCTTCAGAAATCATTCTAATATGATTTGATACTCAAGAAACATTTCTGATCATTATCAGTGTTGAAAACAGTTGTGCTGCTTCCTAATATTTTTGTGGAATCCCGGTTACATTTTTGAGGATTAAAATTTTTAAAGGAGCAGCATTTATTTGAAACAGAAATTTCAAATTATAAGTGTCTTTACTGTCACTTTTGATCAATTTAATGCATCC
>NW_015714403.1:0-263 GCF_001515625.1 Sinocyclocheilus rhinocerous
AAGGATTGCAAAAATCTTACCGCCTTCATCTTCTCTCTGAACTCGTAGTCGACTATCTTTTCAAGGTCTGGTGCAGGAGGCTTAAGGTTGCACACTTGAAGAAATAGTCTCTCAGAAAAGAAGTGTGGCTCGACACCACCATGGATGAGGCAGACAGCAATCATTCGTCCAACCTGCTTGTACATACCATTGTACAAAGCTGCAACACAAACAGACAAACGTATGTATCTCTCTCTCTCTGTATATATATATATATATATATA
>NW_015714404.1:0-263 GCF_001515625.1 Sinocyclocheilus rhinocerous
ATTGACAGTAGAGAGACAAACTGAACCTCACTGTCCTCACAACCTAACAAGTCTGCTGCTTTTCAAAACCAAGAGCATATAAAGAGTGAGGTGAAAAGCTCCAAGTCAGAACAAGTGTTTTCTCCTATCGAATTCAACAACACGGACAAAACACCCTCAAGGACACTTTGAATACAAAAGCTAATAATCCTGTCACAGAATCGGCTGCTCAATGTTTAGCTTTTTCGTACATTGTGATGCTCACGCTCGGCTTGGTGACGAGG
>NW_015714405.1:0-263 GCF_001515625.1 Sinocyclocheilus rhinocerous
CTTATTCTCCAGTGATGGCCTCTGCTGAGCAGCTGTGTCCCCGCCTGCTGCACCAGCACTGCCCATAGGCCACACACACATACACATACACACACTTACACACGCCTTTGGGCTCCCTTTCCAACTCCATCCATACACACACACACACACATCATGTACAGTGTGGAGGACCTGCTGATCTCTCATGGATACAAACTGCCCAGGAGCGGCCCTGCCTCCTCCTCTTCCTCTGCGCCTTATGACAATCGAAACAACGAATGTCG
>NW_015714406.1:0-263 GCF_001515625.1 Sinocyclocheilus rhinocerous
ACAATTAGGAGCCAAAGTAAAACTAGGTCACAGGGGAACAGAAACCAAAAACAGGACAAAAACTACCCCCCCGGAAGGCACATCCCACACCGTAACTGTACCATCGGGGGGGAGGGGGGGGCGCTCCGGGATCAGGGGCGGATCAGGTCGCCATGGCGGAGCAGGCAGTTCAGGTCGCCATGGCGGAGCAGGCAGTTCAGGTCGCCATGGCGGGGATCAGGAGACTCAGGAGACCGTGGCGGGTCCTCCGTGGCCTTGGCTGG
>NW_015714407.1:0-263 GCF_001515625.1 Sinocyclocheilus rhinocerous
CCCCATGAGGAAGCAAGATTATTGTTTTGTTGAAGGAGGATTAGACACATCTACTGTCTAAGGGAATCTATGGAATACCAAGTACACATACACACACACTTAACCTTGTATATACTGCAGTGCTATTTGATTAGAACTGAGATATTATATTTTTCATTAATATTTGCATTATTTTTGTATTTTAATTGTAGTAATTTTTTATACGTTTTAATAATTAAAAAATTTGGTAATTTTGTTTGTGTTTTTGAATAAAATATATCTAT
>NW_015714408.1:0-263 GCF_001515625.1 Sinocyclocheilus rhinocerous
AGCACACCAGGTGGTTGAGAAAGAATCCAGTTACACTGACAAAAATCCAACTAATGATTGCACTAATCCTGCAGGAATAAGACAAAATAAACGAGCAGAAGGAAGATGGACAAAATGGAAAATAATAAATTTCTACTTAATTTGGCTACTCGGCAAAATCCAACTACATTGTGTTGAGTTTCCATAGCACAATTATTTGTGTGAAGATCAAATTGTTTAAATGGAACGTCTCGGTTACGTATGTAACCCTCGTTCCCTGAAGG
>NW_015714409.1:0-263 GCF_001515625.1 Sinocyclocheilus rhinocerous
AACTTTATTAATATTTGATATACATTCTCATAACAGTGAGAGAAAGCATGTTTTTGTAACCTTTAAATAGCATTATAATCATGCATATTGTAACTAATTGTTCTTAGAATATTAAACATTCAAATAATGCCACATTTTGAGTAAAAACAAATAGAATGTTGTTTTTGTAACCTTTAAATATCGTTCTAATTATGACAAGAAAACTGGTCATTTTAACATTCTCAGAATATTAAAAGAAATTGGGTAAAAATAAAATTAGTAGA
>NW_015714410.1:0-263 GCF_001515625.1 Sinocyclocheilus rhinocerous
AATTCATCTGTATATACAGTGTTTGTGTGCACATGCATGTACAGTATGTGTGAGCGCTGTGACACTCCTGTGCTTCACTGCTCTGAACACACTAAAGATACACGAGAGCAGTGTTGGACATTCTTCACATCTGTGTGTAGTTTGGCGTGTATGTGGATAATTATGTTATGTTTGTGTGTAGAGTTACTACGCAAAAATACCATTTTTAGAAGAGTTCAAATAGTTTTGAAGAAGTGTTTGCTTTTGCAAGATGTGTGTGACGT
>NW_015714411.1:0-263 GCF_001515625.1 Sinocyclocheilus rhinocerous
ACATCCATAGAACTGCAGCACAAGCCTGTCAATTTTATATCTGTTCTAATCCAAAAGTATTTAGATCATCTCTCAAAATAATAAAACAAAGATATGTGAACAATATGCAAGTTTTGGCCATCAGCAATCCATATAAAGCACCTGTCGCAATATTTCAATCACTAAAACAGCGATACATTCTAAAATGTTTAATGTGAAAACACTTAAAGTGCTTTTAGAACAGTGATATTAAAAGATGAAATTAGTACACACCTTATTGATGA
>NW_015714412.1:0-263 GCF_001515625.1 Sinocyclocheilus rhinocerous
TCAATTCATGATTAAAATGCAGTGTCTGCTTCTAATTTCAAATGGCTATGAAACATCAAGTTCCAACACAGAGTGAAGAATATGCAAATGTTATTTTATGTGTGATTTTTCAGTTTCTGTACCTGAACATCTACAAACATAACCTAAAGCATAATTCCATTCATCTTTGTGCTATAGGCCTAAGAAATCACATTTTGTCAAAATCAAAGTTTTGCACTTTTTTTTGCGTAAGAAAAACAAACTTTTCTTTAATTTGTGGCAGA
>NW_015714413.1:0-263 GCF_001515625.1 Sinocyclocheilus rhinocerous
CTGGACAACATCTGCAGCACTGAAGATTTATGAGCTTTTAACTTTTCATAATATTTTAACAGTGAAGTGATTGTTCTCAGTGATACTTACTGAACTGATCTGCATTCTTTAATCACAGGCAGCAGCTTCTGAAAAACTTTCAGTTTGTTGATTTTATTGTTTCCACAAACAAATTCATTAATATCGAATTTGTCCAGCTTCTTCTCTGATGTCAACAGCACAAAAACTACAGCTGACCACTGAGATGAAGAGAGTTTGGCTTC
>NW_015714414.1:0-263 GCF_001515625.1 Sinocyclocheilus rhinocerous
ACAGTTTGCAGGTGAAAGCCTTCTCTGTAGTATGAAGTCTCACATAAGTGTAGAGGCTTACTTTACAGTTGAAACTCTCTCCACACTGATGACACATAAAACCGCTCTCTCTTGAATGTTCACTCGTGTGGGAATTAAGGGTTTCAATGTATTTGTAACCATGTCCAGACAGATCACGTGCAAACGACTTCTCTCCAGTGTGAACTCTCATGGGGGACTTGAGGCTTTCTTCATATTTGTAACTCCTTCCACACTGATCACAT
>NW_015714415.1:0-263 GCF_001515625.1 Sinocyclocheilus rhinocerous
ATAAACTCAGCAGCTCACTGTGAAGTGGAGCGAATCGTAGAAGAATCACATGCTCCATCCTGACCTTTCCATGCATACGACCTCTATAATGATATTAGCACTGGGATCTGTACCATGGACATCAATTACCTCCACTGGTGAGTTGTTAAATAGGGGGGTCAAAGCATTGGCCGTACACCCAGACTAGGGTAATTTATACAGCTCCCTGGTGTGCAAATCTCCATGGTGCTTCAGCCAACAGTGCTATGACTCTTCATCTAACT
>NW_015714416.1:0-263 GCF_001515625.1 Sinocyclocheilus rhinocerous
ACAATCATCAGAAACACACTAAAAATGCCAGTCATTAAAGATAAAATGTCTTTTTTTCCCTATCTTTAACTGAATTTGTATAATAAATTTGCTCTTTGTTTGTTTATCTGTCTGTTTGTATTTTATTTTTTTATGCATGGTGGAATATTTGAGAATAATCAGCAGTATGTTTGTTGAGAAATATATCAGGATTCAGATGACTGAATATATAATAGACAATTTATTTAAAGGGGTCATCGGATGCCCATTTTCCACAAGTTGAT
>NW_015714417.1:0-263 GCF_001515625.1 Sinocyclocheilus rhinocerous
ACCGGCTCCACAGCGCCGCTTAACTGGAGGCTGCTGCGGCTGTGGCGCGGGAGCGGTGGCAGACGCAGGGGGATGCCCTTGGCGACGAGCAAACTGAGGTGCCGCGGACGGCAAACAGGTGGAGGCAGCAGCTGCCCGCCGGGGCAGGATATGTTGGATCGCCTCAGTCTGCTTCTTTGTAGCTGAAAACTGCTGGGCAAAGCTCTAGACACAGGAGTAACCAAACTTTGTCTGCGTCCCTCATGTCGACCAGACACAGCCAG
>NW_015714418.1:0-263 GCF_001515625.1 Sinocyclocheilus rhinocerous
ACTACAAAATGATCTGTGCCACACCTGCCAATTACATGTCAGAACAGCGCTCTGTTTTTCACTGTGAAATCAGAGGGTTATTCTTCTGCAGTCACACCTCTGCCTCATTCTGCTGATTACTCTGAAAGATGTGTTTACTTCTTCTGTTTCAGGTACACAGTGTGGAGAGAATGTGCATGCTTCTTCATTTTCACCATTTTAATAGGTTTTTGGAGTTTACTTAAAAAGCCCTTCATTCAATTAATTTCTTAATGTACACACAA
>NW_015714419.1:0-263 GCF_001515625.1 Sinocyclocheilus rhinocerous
ACTTAAAATTCATTTCTAAATTTAAAATTAAATGCAAACTAACTTTTTTCTCAACAGTAGTCAGTACTATAATATGTAAAAATAAGTATAAATAATAAAATTATAGGAAATAATGAAAAAGGTACAGGTAATCTTCTGTTATTATCTGTTAAGTTTACAGATATTTCCTTCAGTCTTAATACACAACATAAGGAAGTGCAAAATAAAACAATTAAAAATAGGGGTAAAAACCTGTAAAAATCAATAACTAAAAATAAAAAAAT
>NW_015714420.1:0-263 GCF_001515625.1 Sinocyclocheilus rhinocerous
ACTCATCTTGCCAATTCACAGTTATAAAGGGCTGAAACAGCCTGTATTGGATGCATTTATTTCCGGTAAATGACAAGGATGATGGGGTAACTGAGTCTCCTATAGGCACCTTTAAATACAGCTTCATCTCACATATAGACAAAAAGACAAGCAGACAGATAGACACTGAACTCTGGGTCAGCTGTGTGTTCTGATCTAAGAACAGTTGACTGCTTCTATCCTGTACACTTTAATTGTCCCATCTGCTTTTCTTATGTTTGGGG
>NW_015714421.1:0-263 GCF_001515625.1 Sinocyclocheilus rhinocerous
CTGTGCTAATAAAATTTTTTTTTAGAGCTGAGCATAACTACAATATTTCCATGCTTTTCTTGATTTCTAAATTTAAAGTTGCCTGGTTTTTCCACGGTTCCACAATCAGTAGACTTATCCAGATATTACAACATTAAATTGTATAATGGCGTTTTAGTAGCCTGGCAACTGATTTGAATATATATATATATACTGTATATGAATACAGAAACAGCATGCTTGGAAATAATATATATATATATATATATATATACTGTATATAC
>NW_015714422.1:0-263 GCF_001515625.1 Sinocyclocheilus rhinocerous
ACTTCAGTATCATTCAGTTAATGGTATTTGCTATCATATTTTTTTATTACAAACTCTAGTAAAATAGTAATATACTGTATTGAAAATACATTTATTTCATACTAGTTCATACTATAAATCTATTAACATTTTATTTGCTTTATTTATTGTCTATTTTCTGACATATCACTCTATACTTACAGAAATATAAAAATGATAATTAAACTTTGTTTGGAGTGCTACTTGTGCACAATGCACATTTCTCAATATTAAGCCTAAAATGT
>NW_015714423.1:0-263 GCF_001515625.1 Sinocyclocheilus rhinocerous
ACATTTTAGCAATTTAAAAATATTAAAAAAGGATTTTTTACACAGGCACCCCGGTTGGGAAACACTGATTTAGAGAACAGAGTGAATGAGTTTAATTTTAAATGGCTCCACTTCCAAAGATACACAACTTCAAGGCGACTTTGTTAAACGCGCCTGTGCACCAAGAAAAATGCATTTGTTCCCTGGTTTATGAATAAGGCATGCAGCATTATTATTTTCTCTTGACTTATCATAAACCTGACATAAGTTGTTTTCTCGTGATC
>NW_015714424.1:0-263 GCF_001515625.1 Sinocyclocheilus rhinocerous
ACTTAAGTAACAGGTAACAGTTTCCCAAAATGAACACTGCAGTGACAATAAAATGTGTAAAAAGTCAGAAAATCAAATGAGTCTTGCCACTGTTTTGTAGAAAGGAACGAAAATTACTGTACTTCTTAGGTGTCACAATATTTTGTAACTGCTGAAATTCATGCAGTTAATGTGAGCACGTAAAATTTGGTGCACATACAGACATCATTACATAATGAGACACAAAAAGTATATATAATGCCGAGTTCACACTGCACGATTTT
>NW_015714425.1:0-263 GCF_001515625.1 Sinocyclocheilus rhinocerous
TCTACAATGACAATTATCTAATGTGATATTACCATAAAAATACAATACTGCCATATTTTTGACACCAACTTTCAAACTGATGTTTAATTTATTTTACTGAAAACTTTTTAATTATTACGGGCCTCTCACACTAGATTTTTCCTTCCACATTTTTGGTAAAACATTTGTGAACCAGATATAAAATTAATGTAAAATAAAACAGTTAAAGTAATATTTAATCTGACCTGACATTGACAATCAATATGAAAGTTTCCCAAACCTCC
>NW_015714426.1:0-263 GCF_001515625.1 Sinocyclocheilus rhinocerous
ACTTTTCTTAAATATTGGGTATTTTCAAGATATTTTATTCATTATAAACCATGTTTAAATGTTTCAGTTAAATAAATCATTAGGATCTAGTGATAATGAAAAAGTTTTATTAGAAAATGCATGAAAACACAATCTAAGTACGAAGAGTACTTACAAAGTAGATACAAATGATAAAGATGATTAATCTTATTGATATGAGTATTTTGAGTAGTTATGAGTATTATAATGAATAATACTGTTTTGAAAATGGCCTATTTAAGAAT
>NW_015714427.1:0-263 GCF_001515625.1 Sinocyclocheilus rhinocerous
TCTGCAATACAATGTAATGGCGTTCGGGATGCGGAACGCTCCAGCAACTTTCCAGCGACTGATGCAGAAGGTTTTGTCAGGAGTGACGAATTGCGAAGCATGTCTGGATGATTTAGTGATTTATTCGAACAGTTGGGAGGATCATGTGAATCGTTTAGATCTAGTGTTCAGCCGTCTGGCTGAGGCTTCCTTAACTTTGAATCTTTCAGAATGTGAGGTTGCAAAAGCAGTGATCACGTATCTAGGGAAAATGGTAGGTCAGG
>NW_015714428.1:0-263 GCF_001515625.1 Sinocyclocheilus rhinocerous
ATATATTATTATATATATTATATATATATATTATACTTCTATAGATTGATTTTAATGTTAGTCTAAATTCTAGTAATTTATTGTGCTTTTATAATTTTTATTAATCTTCATTTTTCTAAATATTTCCATTTAGCTCTTATTGATTTTAATTTTAGTTTTAGTAATTTTAGTACTTCAACTCAAGTTGCCAAGGCCATATTTCTCATTTTCGATTTTTTTTTTTACTCTAATTTTTATATTAGTTTATTTAAGATTTAACAGAA
>NW_015714429.1:0-263 GCF_001515625.1 Sinocyclocheilus rhinocerous
TTTTAAATTGCAATAATATTTCAAATAGATACAGTCTTGATGAGCATAAGAAACTTCTTTAAAAAACTTAAATGATTCCAAACTTTTGAACGGCAATGTATTATACTGTAAAAATGTGTTCTCAGGTAACCTAAAATGTGCATCATTTAGTTACATCAAGCGTCAAATAAAAAATAAAAATAGCACATTAAAGTTAAAAGTTACTCACTTTTTTGTTTGCTGTGCAGCTCTGGTTTAAAGAATGTTTTTGCTCAGGTGACTGA
>NW_015714430.1:0-263 GCF_001515625.1 Sinocyclocheilus rhinocerous
AAAAAAAAGAGTGGGAGCCTGTTGCTTTTGCGAGGTTATGCATTCTCCTATCTCGAAGATAGTAAATAAAAAATAGCATTTAATCTATACACGTTAGAACTGTTTTGTCAAATCAACTCATGCACATGCATGTCAAACATAAAGCAGCCCCCAAAAGTATTGTGACACTTAAGACACCAAAAATACGTTAGTTAGGTTTCAAATTACTTAAACTACTAGCTAACTAACTACTTTTACATTTGGCACACACACACACACACACA
>NW_015714431.1:0-263 GCF_001515625.1 Sinocyclocheilus rhinocerous
ACCAGCGGTGCATCCCTCACACTGGATACCAGACTGGGATACCGATGGGCTGACCTTGATCAGCTGTGATGCGACGTGACTCTGGATGATCAGCTGTGATGCGACGTCACTCTGGATGAATAGCTGAGACGTGACGTGACTCTGGACGAATTGCTGAGACGTGACAAGACTCTGGATGAACAGCTGAGACGTGGTGAGACTCTAGAAGATCAGCTGTGACGTGACTGGACGAACAGCTGAGACGTGACGAGGCTCTGGACGAA
>NW_015714432.1:0-263 GCF_001515625.1 Sinocyclocheilus rhinocerous
GCATCCAGGGGGCGGAGCCGGGCGCCCGGGGCCTCAGCGCACAGCTGGAGAGTCGAGGGAGGCCAAAGACTTCATCAAACCCAAACTGGTGACGGTGATCCGGAGCGGCGTGAAGCCCAGGAAGGCCGTGAGGATCCTGCTTAATAAGAAGACGGCGCACTCGTTCGAGCAGGTGCTCGCCGATATCACCGAAGCCATCAAACTGGACTCCGGCGTCGTGAAGAGACTCTACACGCTGGACGGAAAACAGGTGCGGCTGCCAA
>NW_015714433.1:0-263 GCF_001515625.1 Sinocyclocheilus rhinocerous
GGGAGGTCAACCAGGTACTGGCGCTGGAGTAGGCTATATGCGTGTCGTGTTATCATAAGTGTCCGGTTCATTTTAAGTATTGTGGTTATCGCCAATACTGGTATAACGTCACACCCTAAATTAACACGATGTCGATATTTCATCATTTGAATATCACGGTCATCGTCAATACCGGTATATCGCGACACCCCTACTACACAGCCTTCATTTGTGACATAACAATAAGCAAACCTGTACAGATTAAAGAACATGAATGATGAACT
>NW_015714434.1:0-263 GCF_001515625.1 Sinocyclocheilus rhinocerous
TTTTATGCAATGCTGATTTATTATCAATGTTGGAAACCTGTGATAATTTTTCAGGATTCTTTGATAAATAAAAAGTAAAAAACAGAGCAGCATTTATTTAAAATATAACTTTTGTAACAATATACACTGATATTGTTAGAAAACATCTTATTTTGAATAAATGCTGTACTTTTTAACTTTTCATTTATCAATGAACCCCAAAAAGTATCACAGGTTACAAAAAATATAAATAAAAAATAAGCAGCACAGCTCTTTCCAACATT
>NW_015714435.1:0-263 GCF_001515625.1 Sinocyclocheilus rhinocerous
ACTAACATTAACTAATGGAACCTTATTGTAAAGTGTTACCAATACATTTTTACACAAGAATAGTATTGCTATAAAACTGGGATAACAAGTACAATACCATAAAAAACAACCTGAAGAGTCTCTTATCTTCACCAAATCGGCATTTATTTGATTAAAGATACAGTAAAAACAGTCACATTTTGAAATATTACAGTTTAAAATGACTGTTCTCTATTATGTTTTAAAATATAATTTATTCTTGTGATGCAAAGCTGAATTTTCAG
>NW_015714436.1:0-263 GCF_001515625.1 Sinocyclocheilus rhinocerous
ATCACGTGCATAAAACATGATGAAAACAGAACTGAAATGGACAAACAAATGCAGAAACAAACTAAACTGAATTACAGTATTAAAATGACAAATAATTTACTAAAAAAAAACTTAATATTTTTGTATAATTATAATGACTGTTTAATATTTTGAAAATGACATGTCCAATGGATAAAATTATTTTAAACAAAATTTAAAATTGTAATAACTATTTAAAATGAACTACTGAGGGTATAAACTGCGATTTAAAAATGATTAAAAAA
>NW_015714437.1:0-263 GCF_001515625.1 Sinocyclocheilus rhinocerous
TCAGCACCACAGACTCAGGACTTTATGAACTAGAGATCATCAGTGACAGAATCAGCATCATGAAGCACTTCAGTGTTGTTGTTCAAGGTGAGTCGTTATGTTTAATATCAAGTCTTGTACATTTATACCATTGTGCAGCAACATATGTAAGAGCTGGTGTCGGGCACTGATGAAGAAGAGGCTCCGGCAGAAGTAGAAACTCATAGAATGTACCAGAACGTTTCTTAATGGTTAGCTGATACATTTGTGAAGAATCATTTTTG
>NW_015714438.1:0-263 GCF_001515625.1 Sinocyclocheilus rhinocerous
ATTTCTTAATATTATAAATGCAAAACTGTTGTGCAGTTTTTTTTTCATGATACTTTGCTAAATAGAAATTTCAAAACAACAGCATTTATTGAAAATCTAAATATTTTGTAACATTTAAAAATGTCTTTACTGTCACTTCAGTTTATTGCGTTCTTGCGGAATAAAATCTGAAATCTTACCGACTCCAAACGTTAGAATGATTGTGTGTGTATGGACTGTGCATGTGATATGATGTGATATGTTTTATCTCAGCTCATCCACCT
>NW_015714439.1:0-263 GCF_001515625.1 Sinocyclocheilus rhinocerous
ATTAAAATTAAGCAAAACAAAACGATAAATGTTTACTTTCAAGAGTCGTCAAGTATTTGCGAGAGCGAGTTTAAAGCTTGCAGGCTTCCATACACCGGCCGCCCTCAGCGTCTTCTAGGATTTCTAACGGCTCAATTCTCTCGAGGCTGCGTTCCAGTCCATTTTTTTTATGCCCTTCATTCGCAAACTTCCCTCCGTCTCGTTTACTCGAATGTACATCATTGATTACGTTGCATGAGTGCCCACTTCTGGCAGAACCCTTG
>NW_015714440.1:0-261 GCF_001515625.1 Sinocyclocheilus rhinocerous
TTCTTCTTCTTCATGCATTATTCTGGACCCTTAAGCATTGTGTGAATTTAATATAACCCACACCAGAAGGTGGCACTAGATCTCTGTAGTACAAAAAATACAGTCAGGAAAAGTGGGGGCAAGAAGAAAGGTGTTTGTTTTGTTGTTGCTTTTTTTCCTAGTAAACATTCTCACCCAAATTCTCCAAGGGCAGTGTTACATAAAAATGCAGAAGAGAAATGGGATGGGTCACACACACACACACACACACACACACACACA
>NW_015714441.1:0-263 GCF_001515625.1 Sinocyclocheilus rhinocerous
ATCAATGTTGAAAACAGTCGTGCTGCACAATATTTCTGTGGAAACATTATGAAAGCTACATTTTAACTGCTTTTGTAACATTATAAATGTCATTATTGTCACTGTGTTCTTGTTGAATAAAACAATGAATTTCTTTCCAAAAAAAAAAAAAAACTATTTAATTTTAATTATGAAAAATCTAACTTAAAATAGCAAGTAGAAGTAAAAATATTAAAAACCCTCTTGACAAGTTTTTTGAGAAGCAAAATTGTGTACAATAATAG
>NW_015714442.1:0-263 GCF_001515625.1 Sinocyclocheilus rhinocerous
ATTAATTACTTAAATATATGATGAGTTTGCACTGAACCGTTCAGCTGCATTTTCTGAATTCTGGGTGGCAGGTGAGAGAGTATAGTTACCGTGACGATTGCAGTGCATCCTCAAACAACAAAGAGGACCATTAAGGAAACAACTAACTCTTGTCGCTCTCTCTCATTTAATCTCAAGTTAGGTCTTCCCGACTGCCCGGGACCTGTAACAGATTTTGGGATATGGAATGAGTTTGACTACTTAATCAGTTATATTAATAGAAA
>NW_015714443.1:0-263 GCF_001515625.1 Sinocyclocheilus rhinocerous
ATTATTCAAAGCT
The DNA here is from genome assembly GCF_001515625.1 of Sinocyclocheilus rhinocerous. Taxonomy (NCBI): domain Eukaryota; kingdom Metazoa; phylum Chordata; class Actinopteri; order Cypriniformes; family Cyprinidae; genus Sinocyclocheilus; species Sinocyclocheilus rhinocerous. Next base: position 14 of record NW_015714443.1, read on the forward strand.
CTGGTTTTATATAAAAACTGGAATGAGTCTTTTTTTTAAAAATTGAGATACTACAGTAGAGAGATGACAGGAAAGCACTGGGAGGAGAGCAGGATCGGCAAAGGACCTCGAGATGGGACTCAAACTCAGGACGCCGTGAGTGCAGTTGCACCATGTGTCGACGCACTAACCACGAGGCTATTGGCACCAACAGGAAGTTGAAGTAAGTGTAAGTATATATATTTTTTTAATTTAGCGAACATAGACTAGT
>NW_015714444.1:0-263 GCF_001515625.1 Sinocyclocheilus rhinocerous
ATTCATTATAATGGGCATACCAAAGTATTGTGAAAAGCTTCTAACGATTAATTTTTGTGAACCACCACTTTAAAAACTCTGGGGGACTGAAATATTACCGAATCCCAGGAATGGCCCACAAGCAAGCACTGCATTTTCAAACTCATTTCTTAGACAACCAAACAAACAATTAGTAAAAAAAAAAAATGTACCTAGGAAAATACTACATAAGGAATGAAAACAGCAAAAGCATAATTTGAAAACATACGTACTTTTACCTAAGC
>NW_015714445.1:0-263 GCF_001515625.1 Sinocyclocheilus rhinocerous
ACTGTGAGTTGATGTACATAAATAGCAGTGATCTTGCTAATATATTTTGTGTACTTTCATAGCCAGATAAATGCATACAATGTTGTTTTTATGACACTTGGTTCAGAATAATTACCAGCGCACGCACACCAATAAAAATGTATTGTAATTCAATTAATATTATGATTTAAAGGCTCTTTACTGTCTGACAGTATTTTAAAGGTTATATTGTTGTATTTAAAATGTGAAGTGCACATTTTACACAGCATTTATAGCAGCTCTAA
>NW_015714446.1:0-263 GCF_001515625.1 Sinocyclocheilus rhinocerous
AAAAAATACAGAAGCATTTAACCAGAACTGCAAATAGCAATAGTGTGTGTACTATTTAATTTCTTTGCATTTAAGATGCAGATAATAATGTAGTCGCTTCTGATTCTACAAATCTACGATTCAGTAGGCTGATAGCTCATTAGATATGATGGTAACCCTGATTAAACAACCCCAATTCCAGAAAATACTATAAAATCAAGAATATGTTGTGTGTTCATTCTCTTTAACATTTATTTAATTGACTAAAGTACAAAGAAAAAAAA
>NW_015714447.1:0-263 GCF_001515625.1 Sinocyclocheilus rhinocerous
ATTTAAAAAAAAAAAAAAAAACTGTTGTGATTGAATCACTCTAGGTTTGCATCTTGCTGCATGTGCCTTTCTATATTCCTGTATGTTTAGGTACTGCAAAGTTTTAAAATCATGGACTACAGTCTGTTGATGGGTATCCACAACTTGGACCGGGCAGGTGAAGAGGCATCTACTGCAGTGCCCGATACCCAGAAAAAGGCACAAGGCCAGAAGCCCCTATACTGTACAGCCATTGAGTCTATTCAAGGGGAATCCAAGGGCAA
>NW_015714448.1:0-263 GCF_001515625.1 Sinocyclocheilus rhinocerous
ATTTAAAGTCAAATATCTGAGACAATGTCATTTTTTTAGGAAGAGTGAATGTCATAGAAACATGTCCATGTCATATCACACCCCAAAACACAAAGTAATCAAACACAAAGGTCTGTATTTTCCATAAAGTCAATGAAACCTATTTATGCAACCCTTTTTTTAAACCTGCGTTACCATAAAACTATTTTAAAGCAGTAAAAATGTGGCATGTGTCGGTTTATATAATAGTATATTTATACAATTTATATAATAACACACACACA
>NW_015714449.1:0-263 GCF_001515625.1 Sinocyclocheilus rhinocerous
ATCGATTTTCAACCGGCTCGCGGTTAATCGTTACATCCCTAAATACTAATAAATATAATAGTTTCTAAATAATACTAAAATAAAACCGCACAGTTGGCAAAACGTTCTTATAAAAGCATCATGTCATGAATTCTTAGAATGAAGTTTTGATTTCGTCTCTGAAGTGTGTTTTGAATTCCTCTCTTTCAGGACGAATACTCTATTTTCCCGCAGACGTACTCCATAGATATCAACGGCTACATTCTGGTGTATTCAGTCACCTC
>NW_015714450.1:0-263 GCF_001515625.1 Sinocyclocheilus rhinocerous
ATTAAAGACCCATCTCTTTAACCTGACATACACATAATACACTATAACATTTCTATAATTCAAATCCATTAAAGGATTGCTAGGCTGCATTTGACTAGGTCAACCGAACCGGGAATACCTCCCATAACATCCGATGTACTCGTTACATCGTAAGTAGAATGGCATCTACGCTAATATTAGTCTCTTTCATTCTTATTCCGTCTATGTCTTCTTGTGTCATTGACAAACAATTTTCCTGTTTGACACTGTAAAGCTGCTTTGAC
>NW_015714451.1:0-263 GCF_001515625.1 Sinocyclocheilus rhinocerous
CGCAGTGGAACTGACAAATGGGCATTACGCTGACGCAGAAAACAAGACAGAAGATGCAAGTGGAGGGAAGAAGGACTTTTCTCTGTTTTGTGACGAGCGCGGTTACTTCAGTCTGGTCGAGTCTGTTCTGCAGAAGGGCGCGAGGAGAGGCGACCGAACCGGAACCGGAGTGATTTCTGTGTTTGGGACGCAGGCGAGATACAGTCTCAAGAGGTCATTCCAATGTGCGACAAAACTGTTGCCAACTTAGCCATTTTGTTGCT
>NW_015714452.1:0-263 GCF_001515625.1 Sinocyclocheilus rhinocerous
AAAAAGGGTGTTCAAGAGTTCCAGGAACCAGAGTATGTGGAGCGGCAACAATTTCTCCTCCGCACTCCAAGCATTCAATAATCACTCCATTCCAGCTCCGCTCCGGGTTCACCATTTCCCGCTTCTCGCTCAACTGATCAAAAACACCGCTCCGCGGCTAAAGTATTTCAGTGTTTTGAAATATCACAAAATTCTGTTCAGAACTTATAGCCTATTAAATGAAAAATAAATACACAATACTAGAAGAATAGTTTAATATTAAA
>NW_015714453.1:0-263 GCF_001515625.1 Sinocyclocheilus rhinocerous
ATTTTAACAGTCTTGAATTAAATACACAGCAATTCCCAATAACCTCTTCCTTGATAAATGGGACATCTTGAGCACACTGAGTCATGGGCTACAGTTTCAGCAAAAGACAAACAGACACAAAACATCAGTTCAGATTGGACCTACATCAAGGCTGAGTTGTCTGAAATCAGGCCAGTCATTTTGCCCTGTGGAAACGGTCCTGTAAAATCTGACTCATGAGTTGGGATAATTCATCTTTGTGGGTCTGGCAGGGGTTGTTTGTT
>NW_015714454.1:0-263 GCF_001515625.1 Sinocyclocheilus rhinocerous
TTGGCAGAAAAGATGCATAACTAATAGCAATGTTATTTTAGCATCTTAGAGATATTATATTTTTTAGCAATAACATTTCAGTACGTATTTATATTAATATTCCTAATTTTCATTTCACTTTGTATGATTTTGTCATTATTTTTTGTTTTCATTTCTGTATAGTTTGTATATTTTTTATTTCAGTTTTAGTTTTAAATTATATTATTTCAACTAACAATTTTTTAGTCAACAATAATAACCCTGCACCATAGTACTGTTTGCAT
>NW_015714455.1:0-263 GCF_001515625.1 Sinocyclocheilus rhinocerous
AACGTTTTCAATTAAAGACGTGTCTTTTAGCAGGCAATAACTCCGGTTTATAGTTTGGGTATTGGAATGAATGTATTTGAATTGGAAGATATATATAAGGGCACAGAGTTTTTTCCCCCTCCCCCCCTTTCGTTCAGCTTACGTGTAAGACATTCAATTCATTTCCAAGAGCATTTTTTCTCAGAGACCTTATTGATGACAATGCATATGATTTATTAGATTTGTCTAGACACTCCCTGTGCTTTCCCAAGGCAGAAGTATGC
>NW_015714456.1:0-263 GCF_001515625.1 Sinocyclocheilus rhinocerous
TATAACAAATTGCATAATATTTCATATATAATTGCAGCTTTCCTCCGTTCTTTACTGAAACAATTCCATGACATACCACTAGGTGCTGCTGTACTTAAACTCACAAAAAATAACTTCCATACAATGGTAATATGTAAAATCAAATCAAATTAAAAATAAAATAAAATAATTTTGAGGCCAGGGATTACATCAATGTCTGCATACAAATTTGTAATTGAAGCCCTATCGACTACAAATCTTAAGCCAAAATGTTTTAAATATAA
>NW_015714457.1:0-263 GCF_001515625.1 Sinocyclocheilus rhinocerous
AAAGAGTGAAGCTTTTCACAGTAACAAGCTACTTTTTCTAACTCTCTCTATCAATTAATTGTGGTGAATCACTTTAGTTTGTTCGGTTTTAAAAGATGATTCGCTGATTGATAAGTACTGGGAAGTCCAGGTCTTTAATTGATTTGTTAGCTCCATTTAAACAAATAATTCATTAATAGATGTTGTGCAAGGGAGATCAATTCCTTTTACTGAATCAATTTGTTTTGTAATTTTAACAAATCGATTAGTCTGTTCAGTTCAAA
>NW_015714458.1:0-263 GCF_001515625.1 Sinocyclocheilus rhinocerous
ATTTGATTGTGGAGCCGGGCCTGCTAGTGTACCAGTGTTTTTTTTTTTTTTAGCATTAAAAAATTTGTCTTGTACAGCCCATTTTTGCATGCATGTAAATATAGGTATTGCTTTCCTCTGTTAAATTATTGTGCAAAAAACCCTATCTACACAAAACAACTTCAAATATGACAATGCATATATATTGTGTTTGACTGAAATGGTGTTGATAATAAAATAAAAATAAAATAAAAAGAGATCTCTTTAACATCCCAAATGTTTCT
>NW_015714459.1:0-263 GCF_001515625.1 Sinocyclocheilus rhinocerous
AAAGAGTGAAGCTTTTCACAGTAACAAGCTACTTTTTCTAACTCTGTCTATCAATTAATTGTGGTGAATCACTTTAGTTTGTTCGGTTTTAAAAGATGATTCACTGATTGATAAGTACTGGGAAGTCCAGGTCTTTAATTGATTTGTTAGCTCCATTTAAACAAATAATTCATTAATAGATGTTGTACAAGGGAGATCAATTCCTTTTACTGAATCAGTTTGTTTTGTAATTTTAACAAATCGATTAGTCTGTTCAGTTCAAA
>NW_015714460.1:0-263 GCF_001515625.1 Sinocyclocheilus rhinocerous
ATTCGAATTTAGTTTTTCAGCCATTTTGACAGCCCTAACGCACATACACATCAAAATAAAATGTAGTTAGTGTATGGGCTACATGTGGCCGAGCAGTGTAGCGAAATGAAAAACAACGAAACAGTGTTGGACCTTTGACTGGCCGGTGGTGGTGTGGAGGTGTCAGATCTTAAAACTGTAGAGAGTGTTGGGGCTGCAGATCTCTGTTGAGGTGGCACTGGAGAACTTGGCCTTGATAGTTCTGCTAACGTATTTATGTACAA
>NW_015714461.1:0-263 GCF_001515625.1 Sinocyclocheilus rhinocerous
ATTGTATTTCAGGAAGATGGATCCTTTTCCTTATATACATGACACACAGGGAAGCATGACCACCCCATCCCCCCGATACTGAGAACCGTAGCTTACCTATTCTTTCAGCAATACACATACATGTTAGATGTGCACACAAACTACACACTCTCCTTTTTGCCCTCGAAACGTTTTGCTGGTATTTGCCTTCTTATGACGTTCAACTGACCTGACTGTTTTGATTCTAGAGCCGTGACGCGATACAATGCAACATTTCTGTGTCA
>NW_015714462.1:0-263 GCF_001515625.1 Sinocyclocheilus rhinocerous
ACACCAGAGACTTATATTACATATTGTAAAAAGGGGCATAATAATATGTCTCCTTTAAACAATAGACTGTTTCCTGGCGATGCACAAACAAAATAAATCTGTGTCTTAAGCACAGTCTTATGGTAGACTATCAACTTACTCTTCCAACAGCTGTCATGATGAAAAGACTGCACATATGGTAAACTACCATTCAAAAGTTTGGGGTTTATAAGACTTTTTTTATTATTACTATTATTCAGCAACGGTGCATTAAAGTGATCAGT
>NW_015714463.1:0-263 GCF_001515625.1 Sinocyclocheilus rhinocerous
AAAAAAAAAGAATACAATAAATAAGGAAGAATAAATTATAAAGTATAAAATAGATTTCTTTTTATTTGTTTAAAAAATAACATGGCCTTTATATGATGATTTTTTTGTGTTAGATTATTATTCCATGTTATATGTTTACGCTTCTATTTGCATTTATTGTGAAATTTCAGTGCCTTGACTCTGTTATAAAAGTCAACACATTCAAAAACTATTTTATCCTAATCAGTACTTTTGTCGTTTCCAGTAAAATATCTCAGCACCCT
>NW_015714464.1:0-263 GCF_001515625.1 Sinocyclocheilus rhinocerous
ATTGATATTTTCAATTAGATCACAAATCCCTGAAGTAAACCCTGGTATTGGGGTTACACAAACATTAAATAATAACAAAAGTATTGAGATAAAAGTTTATAGTCCGTACATGGACTCGGATGTTGTGGCAGCCGCGATCAAAATGACTAAATGACGTTTGGAACTAATGTTACACTTCAAATATAGATTGTAGGCCTATATGTTACATTATTCCAGTGGGTGACGACCAGTGACTGTTAAAATGTATTTGATGTCTGAATCAT
>NW_015714465.1:0-263 GCF_001515625.1 Sinocyclocheilus rhinocerous
ATGACGCTCCTGCTGCTATGGTTACCTCCTAATTTGTGAACGTTCGCCAATGCACGCAATTAAAACTTTTTTTAACTAAATAAATTTAACTTTTTTTTTTTTAGCTTTTAAGTCACTTTGATCGCTACATCTTTAGAACGCCGTGTCATTTCAAACATGATGGATAGGATTGCAACGGTCAAACACGTCCGTCTAACGCATGTTTACGTAGAAAAACTATGTAAAAAGCAACTAAGAAAAATGCAAATACGTGTTCTCTGCAG
>NW_015714466.1:0-263 GCF_001515625.1 Sinocyclocheilus rhinocerous
ATGAAATTAAATTAATTCAAATAAGCTGAATCAGTAGCCAGTGCAGGATGAAAAAGTACAAACCTAATAGCCTAATTATAATTATAAACAGAATTCTTCAAATAAAAGTAAATTAGTTAACAAATCAGCGCAATAATCTGCTCAATCCAGTCAGACTGCTCCAGGTTTAAAGGCACTTCTCAGTTTGATTTATTGGCCCAGAAATAATTGTGATAAGCGATATTATTGTCATTTTAAGACCATTTTATGCCACTTAATATATA
>NW_015714467.1:0-263 GCF_001515625.1 Sinocyclocheilus rhinocerous
GTGAGTTTCAGTTAATAATGGATGCTAAGGGTCCAAAAAAACACAAACAAAAAACACTATAATATAATAATACTAGAGTATAATTCACTCTGTAGGTAAAAATTGCTATTTATGCTGGGAGTCTTTCGTGCTGTATGTTGAAGTGGCATAGTGTCTATATGCGCAATCTAAAGCTGACGATCTGTCCGCGCAGTGAAGCCGGGTCAATGTCCCATACTGGAGACGATTCCTCTGTGTGCTGAAAGCTGTTTCCATGATGGCCA
>NW_015714468.1:0-263 GCF_001515625.1 Sinocyclocheilus rhinocerous
GATATTTTTCAGCTACTCATGAACTTTTTGAAGCCATCAACATTGCGTAGAACAACACTGACTCTTCTTTGTCTAAAGAGTTGTCTGCAGGTTTACTCACAAGACTTAAACATGTAAAGACAAAGGCTATCCCATACTAATACTAAGTTACTTTAGTTGCTAAAAGCTAAAAAAAAACTTTATATTTTGCCATTTGGGCTTGTCCCAGTAAATAATTGTACTATATGACTGAACTAAATATCAGCATTGGTAAATCGCTTTGA
>NW_015714469.1:0-263 GCF_001515625.1 Sinocyclocheilus rhinocerous
TTTCTCTGTTAATAAAATGTATTTAGTTACCACTTGTAGTATAACTGTAACCATCTTTCAAACACTTTTTAAATATACTCATCATACATAGAAAATAAATACATACAAAATGTATTTATAATGTATTGCCCACATATTTTTTAGATTAAATAATTAATTTCAAATGTATTGTAATCATGTTACCATTCCCTTTGTATGATATACTTAACTACATGTTTATGGTGTCTTTAAATGGTATAATCAAGTACACTATTACTATGTCA
>NW_015714470.1:0-263 GCF_001515625.1 Sinocyclocheilus rhinocerous
ATTTAAATTTTAATATATTTGAAAATGTAATTTAGTCATGTGATGGCAAAGCTGTCTTCAATGTCACACGATTCTTCAAAAATCATTCTAATATGCTGATTTAGTGCTCCATGAAACATTTCCTGTTCTTATCAATGTTGAAAACACTTTTGCAACTTAATATTTTTTATCATTTTCTTTAATGAACATAAAGAACAGATGTATTTACTGTCGCTTTTGATGTCATATGATGCGATTTCAATTTTTCCTTTCTCTTTGGAGTG
>NW_015714471.1:0-263 GCF_001515625.1 Sinocyclocheilus rhinocerous
CTAGGGGGAGAAATGCGACAATCGTATCCAAATGTCGGAGACAGTGGAAAGGCAGCTTATCTCCGGCAAGCAACAGAATGGAAGTCATTAATTTCCACTGGAGATTAGTTGCAGAAGCTGCATGGAGTTCCAGTCATATGCAAATGCAGAAATTTCAGATTTGAGCTTTGGATGCGTTAAAATATTTGTACTTCTGCTGCTAGGCTGTATGTAACCGCTCGTCCAGATGTGATGTATTCTAATCAAAACTATTAGCACGAGGT
>NW_015714472.1:0-262 GCF_001515625.1 Sinocyclocheilus rhinocerous
TAATGTTCTTTTTAGCAGCATCATATGACCCCTTTAAATACTTATGTTTAGGACAGGTAATGTAAGGATAGCATACTCCCCCATTGCTCCAGCCCTCAGATCATGCTACACTACCACATCCTGTCATTTCTGTGATAACTGCTGATGAATGAGCAGTGTAAACAGATTTTAAGCAATCTTCAGCAGCCGCCCCTTCCCACCACACTGCCTTTTGTGTCCAGCAGTTGGAGAAACTAACCACAAGTCTCCTTTTTCAAAGCCC
>NW_015714473.1:0-263 GCF_001515625.1 Sinocyclocheilus rhinocerous
AGAAATGTGTGCCCTGCCATATCTTGATTTAAATACACTTCAAAACTCTTATTTTGAATTTTATTTTATTTTTTTGTTGCCAAGGTATCAAAACATATAAATGCATAGTAAGTATAAAATTATCTATTTAAATAAAATTATAATGAAAGCAAAATATCAATTATAAATGAAATACAGAACATAGACTTAAAATATATCAAAATAAATGAAAACGCTGACACAGGTTTATCATCTTAAGAGCTTTGGAGTTCTTTGGGGATGAA
>NW_015714474.1:0-260 GCF_001515625.1 Sinocyclocheilus rhinocerous
ACTTGTAAAAGTGCATGTAGCATCCTATGACCCCTTTAACAATTTACAAACATCATCTTGCACACAACACACAGGCAGTTTATGGAGCATTACATTATATTAATAACCAATGTTTGCGGTTTGCTTTGCCACCTGTGGAAATTCGTATTACTATATATTTTTATATATTTATATTAATACGAATTTTCACAGGTGGCAAAGCAAACCGCAAACACTGGTTATATATATATATATATATATATATATATATATATATACGC
>NW_015714475.1:0-263 GCF_001515625.1 Sinocyclocheilus rhinocerous
AGAGTAAAAAAGGTCTTTCTGGGTTTTAAAATGGTTATTCTATGGCATAACTCTGTAAAACACTTTTAAAATTGGATGTAGAAGCAATGTGATGCTGTGTTTTTGTGTGCATGCATGATATGGAGTTAAGGAGTGACTTCGATGTCTTCATGTGTATGTGTGATATGGAGTTAAAGAGTGAGTTCGAAGCATCGTAAAGACATTCATTAGAGATGAGCGCTAGGTTTCTGTCACTCAGTTTCTGACAAAGTTGTACACTCTGC
>NW_015714476.1:0-263 GCF_001515625.1 Sinocyclocheilus rhinocerous
GATGCGTCCGAGGAGGAAACTGAATCGCAGCCAGAGCAGAACAATGGTGTAGATGAAAGAATTGTCTCTTTGCTCCACGAGTTGGTTGACAGGCAGGATTCTCTATTCAACGAACTGCTTAACAGGCAGACGGATTTCTTTACCGACTTTAATAACCGCATGGATGCCAGTTTTCATGAACTTCAAGGTAATTTACATCAAGCAATAGAGATTTGTCTGCGCGACTTGCAAACACGAATGATTGAAAATTTCACATCAGTTCA
>NW_015714477.1:0-263 GCF_001515625.1 Sinocyclocheilus rhinocerous
CTCCCGGTTCTTACTTGTGAATTCAGTTCACTGGAGACTCATACTGCGTCTGCTAAAGACGCTATGGGAATGCAGTATATTCACGCCGTACTAAGGTAGAGGAACGACTATATAAGTATTATAACTTCCATAAGCAAATAATGCCCATAGGGAAGTTAACAATAACCCAACGCTAAAACGGGCTGAACTCCCTGAGGTCACGCCCGGCCTGGTTAATAGTTCCAGAGTACTCATGCAACTTTGGCACCCCAGGGGTCGAGAGC
>NW_015714478.1:0-262 GCF_001515625.1 Sinocyclocheilus rhinocerous
AGGCTATATATACAGTATATATATATATATATATATATATATATACAGAGATGTTTTATTTGGTCATCACAACTTTGCAAAAATGAAAAATGTAAAGGACCAATGTTTTTTGACAAATTTATTTTCTAGCAAAATATTTTTTACACAAATGTACATTTCAAGGTGCTAAGCCATTCTTTTTTGTAAAGAACTTAAATCCTACCTAGACACTCTCCTTACATCTAGTGTTGCTTTCGTCAACGAAAATTATGACTAAATATCG
>NW_015714479.1:0-263 GCF_001515625.1 Sinocyclocheilus rhinocerous
GTCATAAACATCTATTTGCTTTCATATTTCATGTATAGAAAAATTGTTCTCAAATTTTTTTTTTAATATACGAAAGGGGAGGAGATGTGATCATATGATTGACAGATCTAGGGTAAACACGCTCTGAAGGTGATGATACACAGGACAACAGAGCAATGCTGCCGTCAACGGTCTACCAGGTGAGACATAGGACCCATGACCGATCTAAAGTATCCATTTAGAAATTTGTTGCCCATTCTCAATGGGAAACTGCCCAAGCAACA
>NW_015714480.1:0-263 GCF_001515625.1 Sinocyclocheilus rhinocerous
GAAAAGTTATTTTAAATTTTATTTTGTTTTAAATTAAATTTAGAAAATCTCACAATGTTACTTTTACTACTTTTAAATGACTAATTTTATTTTATACATTTTTACTGTATTTTTGATCAAATAAATGCAGACTTAGTGAGCAGTAGAGACTCAAAAACATTAAAAAATCTTAATTGTATTCTTTTATTATTAAAATAATATAATATATTTTTATTATATTATCGTATATAACTTTTTGCCGGTAGTGTACACACACACACACA
>NW_015714481.1:0-263 GCF_001515625.1 Sinocyclocheilus rhinocerous
CTTTTACATGTTTGAAATGACATTAAAGCTGTTTTGTCATATACTGATACGCTTACATAATAAGTGTTATCCGTTTCGTCGATGTTCCGCCCTGTTATGATACAATGTTTCAAGAAGTGCATTGTTTCAAGCAGTTTCTCAAGCATCTGTTTAGCGCATTCTCTCAAACTTGTCATGTAGGTTTAATGGTTTTGTGCTGCTTTTAATCTCATCTAGCAAAACTTTGTTAAAATAATATATATAGGAGGTTTTGGGGCCTTGAA
>NW_015714482.1:0-263 GCF_001515625.1 Sinocyclocheilus rhinocerous
TATTATATGAATCAAATAGAACAAGGAACAACAAGAAAGTTGATTTAAAAGATTTCTATTCAAAATCAATTCCAATCATATCACCACATAATTCAGTATATCATATTCAACACAGGAAAAGAAAAGGAAATAAATAAATAAAACAACAATTTTAATTCCAGGCCCAGGAACATTTACCTTTTAAACAGCTTACACCAATAAATGAGTGACAAATAAATCAGCAAATAATTAATCAATTGTCTGATTGGTTAAAAAAAATTGCA
>NW_015714483.1:0-263 GCF_001515625.1 Sinocyclocheilus rhinocerous
AGTTTACACTGTTTGTCGTTTTTAAAAGCTTAGTGTGCTGTAAATTAATTGTGCTCATAAACCGCTGTTGAGATGGTATTCTCACTTGAAACGGAGTAGATGCGTTGAACCTGAAACATTATTATCAGTCGATACATCACAGCAACAAGCATATAGTGGAGTCCACACCACAACAATAATGGTAACAACACGAAGGAACAATACAAAATTGTTCCGCTATTGGGATCACTTTCAGAACTGAAAGGTAAAACAGCCATCCATCC
>NW_015714484.1:0-263 GCF_001515625.1 Sinocyclocheilus rhinocerous
GAGTGCATCTGTTTGTAAAACTCCTCGGCTGCACTGAACCTGTGGTGTGTGTTGGATGCTGGATCGGTTTTCTTTGGTGGTCTGAGGCTCTTTGACATCAAAAATCAGTGAGAATTCCTGTGATATCAGTCACTGCTGTTTTTGCCTCATTGAGAGAAAAGTTGGAATTTTGCTAAAAATGTGTTATTCCTAATGTGTGCAGAAAGCACTCTTGCAAGCTCTGAGGCCATTATATTTAGGAGTTCATTCTTCACCTTATGGGA
>NW_015714485.1:0-263 GCF_001515625.1 Sinocyclocheilus rhinocerous
AGCATAATTACATGCAATAACCCTAAACCACACCCATAATCATAACCCTATAGTACAATAAATACATGTTGTGAATTAATATTAATCAGTATTTAAAAGAATAATTACACTGTATACAAGAGCACTGTAAAATAAAATATAACCAATCATAGTTAGATCATGATAACTATGCATTAACTAATGTTAACAAATGAGACCTCTCTGTAAAGTGTTAGTGAAAAAACATTTGGCAGAAATAATATTAGTAGTACATTAGTATGTTT
>NW_015714486.1:0-263 GCF_001515625.1 Sinocyclocheilus rhinocerous
TAGGGCAAAATGTTTACTTGTTTATAATCTGACCTGATTTTGTTTCAGAATGTAAAATGATATTTTTGTCCAAGTTGAATGGCCTTTTTCTGAGCACCGACTGTGCTTTCTGGGTTTTTCAAGGATTCAACCCCTAATGTAAGACCACAGCGTGAAATGGCAAGAGCGAGGAAAATAATAGACCAAAAAATGGATTTAATGTGAAATCTCTCTTTCCTCGTATACAGAGCAACCTGGGGATGTTGTTCAGCATGGAGGAATGG
>NW_015714487.1:0-263 GCF_001515625.1 Sinocyclocheilus rhinocerous
AAGATGTCAGCGCTTGATTCACTCTATTTTTTTAATCTACTATCGTGATCACAGAATAGTGAACATTACAAACCCGACAGAGACCCTGTTTATGACCTTTCTGTGAATTATCTGCGCATCTGCAAGTGAGGAAACGTGTTTCAGGAAGAACTGCGGAAAAATGCATGGATGTTCCTTGTGTAGATTTACGAAGGAAAAACTATGCAAACAATAAAGCGCAATTACCTATATAATCAGACAGAGTTAAAACAGCAATATAAATA
>NW_015714488.1:0-263 GCF_001515625.1 Sinocyclocheilus rhinocerous
TCCTTTAACACTTCTACCAAGATGCTCAATGTAAACCCCATGTTGTTCAAGAGTGGCTAAATCACTAAGAAGTGGATACAGAACTCTTTCATAACCACACTTTTTAACTGTTTCAGTGTTGCACAAGAGAGCAAGCTGAATTGAGTTTAGTGTGGATCTGTATTTTCCATGCAAGTTTGCAATAACCCAGTAAAGTGCACACATCTTATGTTTTCTTTTAGATGTTCCTAAAGGGTTAGCCACTTCAAAATCATCAATGTACA
>NW_015714489.1:0-263 GCF_001515625.1 Sinocyclocheilus rhinocerous
AGGCTCATAGTCCCACTCTCCATTATCTTTGCATGTAAATGATCTTCTGCTTACTTTTGTACCAAAGAACAAGTATTTTTCAGAGCAGGTGAGCTCCACACTTTCTCCAGCTCTGAAAATAGTCTTTCCCTCTGGCTTGATCTTTTTTACTCCAAATGTGGTTGACTTAAGCTCACAGGTTACTTCTGTACAAGACATAATTATGTTGTATTTAAGTTTTAACACAGGCCAATTATGTATGAAGGTTTTTGGTTTTAAGATGT
>NW_015714490.1:0-263 GCF_001515625.1 Sinocyclocheilus rhinocerous
GTTGACCTCTGTTTGAACTTGGGCGGGCCCTTGTGGGGACTGCCGGGTGCCGTGGCCCGTGTGGCAACCTTGCTGCTCGCTTTAGGCTTGGAGACATCCATATTCACAAGACCAATAGCAAGCACTGCGCACTGAACTGATGATGATCTGTAAGAGATTGAGGGGATGAGACCATTAATCTTTTGTTAATCTTTAGGGGAAATGCAATGCATTGCATTTCCACTAAAGATTAATAAAGATTAATCAAAAACCTATTATTATGA
>NW_015714491.1:0-263 GCF_001515625.1 Sinocyclocheilus rhinocerous
CAAAACAAAGCAAATCACAAAAAAGCAAAGTAAAACACAACAACGAAGGGCACAACACAACAAAGCAAAGCAAATTCTAACAAAAAAAAAAACATCACACAAGTAAACTTCTGCCATCTACATAAACTGCATACTAGTACTGTTATGCATAATGTACAGTCTGGTGTAAGATTTTGTTTTGGCTATTATCAGGACTACAATCATAAGTGATAAAGGAATAAAATAAAATAACTACAAAAATAAATAAAAAACAAACAAACAAA
>NW_015714492.1:0-263 GCF_001515625.1 Sinocyclocheilus rhinocerous
ACCTTTAAGGCAACTGTCATTTTAGAATTTTTTCCCCTTTTTTTCTGTGTGTATTTTAAAGGCCTCCTGAATGAGATGGAGAATTAAAAGGGCAAGTTAGCTACTGCATAAAAAGCCTCAGTGGCCTAATGGATAAGGTCCTAACCCCGTAAGCAAGGGTTTGTGGGTTAGAGTCCCTAACAGGGTGCTATGGAGCAGAGTGGCGCAGCGGGAGCGTTCTGGGCCCATAACCCAGAGGTTGCTGGATTGAAACCATCCTCTGC
>NW_015714493.1:0-263 GCF_001515625.1 Sinocyclocheilus rhinocerous
AAAAACTAAAATAACACTTGTATGAGATGCAAAGTCCAGAGCACACGAAAGCATATTGCAGTCAAAATTAAAATGTTTGCAAGTGCAGTTTACATTTGCTAAACAGTGTAATTTAAAATAAGCATTTTGCCCCAGTGTGTCCAGAATATTAGATTTTAGCCCAGATTTGAGTGTATCACTAATGATGAAGACTCTTGCTCATTTCTTCATCATCTTTCTCATCTGTCTGTCTAGTGTTTCATCATTTCTCAGATGAATTTCTC
>NW_015714494.1:0-263 GCF_001515625.1 Sinocyclocheilus rhinocerous
CAAACATAGACTTGCAGCAACCAAAGAAAAACTAACGTTAGAAAGCCAAGGGTCAAGAGCTCAACTAAATCAAACACTGATCACCTTAATGGTGACTTTGAAACAAATGGAAACAAATTCAGCATCTAAACCTCTGTTCTCAATAAAAAACCTTTTTAGACATATGACAGAAATAAAGTCAAACTGGTTATTAATAAGTGAAGCTGGTAATGTAATGTGTTTTATTTCAGCTGATTTAATCTAGGGCTGAGACTGGAAGTCAG
>NW_015714495.1:0-263 GCF_001515625.1 Sinocyclocheilus rhinocerous
ATCGTTATATCTCTGGAACAGTAGGTGGCGCTGTCTTCAGACTTTTGAGATACCTCCAGGACATGGTGATGATGATCCTTACCAATTTTCGTGGAGATATCTCCAATGGTTCAAAAGATAGAGCAATGTATGTCAAATTTCAAAATGGCGGACAGGTGGTTGAGTCGATCCTGGCAAAATTAACATCCACAGATTCGGCATGACACAAGAAATCCAATGACACCAAGATCATAATTTTCTGACTAATTGTTCAAAAGTTATAA
>NW_015714496.1:0-263 GCF_001515625.1 Sinocyclocheilus rhinocerous
AGTTTTGTGTGAGGGGTAGGTTTAGGGTAAGGGGATAGAAAATACTGTTTGTACAGTAGAAAAACAATTTGGCCTATGGAATGTCCCCATAAAACATGGAAACCTGTGTCTGTGTGTGTTTGTGTGAAAATATTCAGATGTAACCCCCTTTTAAATACACATTATTTCTCAATAACTGTAAACGGATTACAGTTACATTTATTTTATAATTAAATTACGTAATTCCGTTACATATAACTAGTAACTCCCCAACACTGTATTTA
>NW_015714497.1:0-263 GCF_001515625.1 Sinocyclocheilus rhinocerous
TGAAATGTATGAATGTAAATAGCTAAACCACAAGCGAGATCAGCGTAAACCACCCCGGACTAGCTTGAAAACTGATTTCAGAAGGGTAATGGATGGGGAATTACCTGATTTTATTTTAGAAATGCCTTTACAAACTGCTCAAAATCTAAAACACAATATGAAAAATGCATACTGATTTTGGTGTATAGCAATGATTCCCAACCACACTCTTAAAAAAATAAAGGTTCTTTATTGGCATCTATGGTTCCATGAAGAACTTTTAA
>NW_015714498.1:0-262 GCF_001515625.1 Sinocyclocheilus rhinocerous
TAATAATAATAATAATAATAATAATAATAATAATAATGTAATAATTTCCTATTATTATTATTATTATTACACCACTATATTGCAGCTAAGAGCTTAAATAATAATAAGAATTTAATAATAATAACAATAATAATGCTGTAATCATCTTCAATATTGATTTATTGTTTAATTAATATTTTTGAATTATTTATTTTGAATATTATACTGGTTGCAAAAACGCCATAAAAGTGGTCCGTATGACTTATGGCAGGTCTTCTGAAGA
>NW_015714499.1:0-263 GCF_001515625.1 Sinocyclocheilus rhinocerous
AGATAATACATATCTTGAATTAAGTGGGTTTTTTTTAATTCATTGGCAGATTTTATTTCATTAATTGGTAAGCGTCTTGTTTTCTGTCTCTAGAATGCAATTTTTTTTCTGTATTTTTCTCATGTATTTCTAAACTTCCTTACAACAAGAAAAATCTACTTAAGCAGAACTGTGTATCTTCAATTAAGTTTTTTATCATGTTTTTTTCTAAATAAATAAATAATAACAGGATTTTTCTTCTTAGTATTTTTGTCTGGCTTTCC
>NW_015714500.1:0-263 GCF_001515625.1 Sinocyclocheilus rhinocerous
CAACACCAGAGCTGTGAGTCAATACATATGAAAACAAAATAACTGTTGTTACTTATTCGAAAAAGTAACTCAGATATTTTACTGTAAATTAAACTAATACTTTACAAGTTACTTTACTTGTAATGCATTAAACCCAACACTAGAAATAGGCACACAGGTAAATGTAACTAAAGTCATCAATTGTGAATAAAATTTTTTTTTAAAAAGTTGAAAAAATGATTAATTTTGAAGATTGCATCAGCTGTACTTTGAGTCATCAAATA
>NW_015714501.1:0-263 GCF_001515625.1 Sinocyclocheilus rhinocerous
AGTGAATATTATTTATATGAATTATGGGAAATAAAATTTATTTAGTAGGTTCACAATAACCATAAATCAGGCTAAGATCAATGTATTTCCCGTAGCGTTTATGAAATTATACCCACAAAATACAGTGTTTTAGGGATTTTCAGTTTGTAGTGTGACAGCATGTGTGCTTTCTGTTGATGAATTTTATGAAAAATTATAAAATGATTGTTAGGTTAAAAATTTTCTTTTTGCAGTGTGTGGCTTTTGCATCTATGTATCTGTCC
>NW_015714502.1:0-263 GCF_001515625.1 Sinocyclocheilus rhinocerous
CACAAGCTCAACGTTATATTAAAAAAAAAAAACCTTTTGTCAGGTAAAATCATTTCTGAGCTGTACTTATAAATGGCACAATGGCACATATGTCTGTGATGTGCGGATGATGTCTGTGGGAAAATTGCTATGTTATCTGTGGTTTTGCTTGGCGGATGTGGGTGAGGGGACTGCAGCAAATTGAAATGTGCTGTGCTAAGGGGCTGCTTTTCTCTGGATGAGTCCAATCGCTCATGGTTTATCAGGAGTCAACCTCTGGGCAC
>NW_015714503.1:0-263 GCF_001515625.1 Sinocyclocheilus rhinocerous
CCAATGACAAGAAGACAGGAGACTGGAATAACGTAAGAGCAGTATTTCCAACAGAAGGCCAGGTAACTATTCCAGATAAAGAAACAACGAGACCTGAAAACTGGGGTGGAGACTAGAGTCCGCTTAAATAGAGAAAACCAATTGAGTGTGGTGATAGAAAACAGGTGTCGGTAATGACCTAATTAAAGGGATAGTTCACCCAAAAATGTTGTTTATTATTGATGTTTATCTGCTTACTCCCAGGGCATCCAAGATGTAGGTGA
>NW_015714504.1:0-263 GCF_001515625.1 Sinocyclocheilus rhinocerous
CACCATTCGGATCGATACCGGGAGGCTATTCCAGAGTTTAGGGCCTGCTATCGCGAAAGCGCGGTCTCCACGATGTTTTAACCTCGATCTATGAACAGAAAGTACTCCAAAATTGCCGGATCTAAGTGCCCTGGAAGGATTATGACAACGTAAAAGATTAGATAAATAAGCTGGAGCTAGGCCGTGTAATGCTTTAAAAACAAAAACTACAATTTTTTATTCTATTCTCAGTTTGACTGGTAGCCAGTGCAGAGAAGTTAAAA
>NW_015714505.1:0-263 GCF_001515625.1 Sinocyclocheilus rhinocerous
CAACTTGTAAAAGTGCATGTAGCATCCGATGACCCCTTTAAATAATTCAAAGAAGAGTTGTCATGACTAAAGTGCAGTAATGTGGTATTTTAATTTTACAGCCAAGACTTTAATTCTGAAGTCCTCAACACATTTAGATCAAACCTGAAGAAGAAGTTTCAATGTCTGTACGAAGGAATAGCAAAGCAAGGAAACCCAACACTCCTGAATGAGATCTTCACCGAGCTCTACATCACAGAGAGTGAGAGTGGAGAGATCAGTAA
>NW_015714506.1:0-263 GCF_001515625.1 Sinocyclocheilus rhinocerous
CACTATGTCAAATGTTTGAAAATATTATTTAATTGTATGTATTAAGGATGCATACAATCCTAGAAATAAAATTTCTCATAGAAAGACAACGGAGCCCAAAAATTGTATTAAAAATGTAACGGTTTAAAACGTAATTTTAAAATAATGTTAAAATTAAATTAATAATAAATTTAAATTTAAATTAACAATTTTAATTTCCACCATAGGTGATCTACAAGCGATTTAAGATGGTGGAAATGATGTTTGTTCATGACATTTAAGTA
>NW_015714507.1:0-263 GCF_001515625.1 Sinocyclocheilus rhinocerous
CACAGTCAGAGGATGTGACAGCAGGCAATTGGTCATTTAAAGATGAATTTTCAACAGTCATGATCTTTGACTGTGTTGCATCTACAGCATACTGAGGTGACACAAAACATTCGTTACTCTGTTCAGACACTGCTGCTATGGCTGAAGCAGATAGAGTTGGCTTGGAGAATGCAAGATCATGCAGCCATTTCTCCACATCTTCAATGAAACCCTTGTTAAACCGTAAAACTGAGCCATACCATTCATTTTGCTTTGTTTGTTCC
>NW_015714508.1:0-263 GCF_001515625.1 Sinocyclocheilus rhinocerous
CATAAGCCCCTGCGATTAGGGTGTGAAGGCAAATGGAAGTGAGCTAAGAGGAGAGATGAATGGAGTGAAGGGAAAACAAATCGCACTTTCAGAAGACTAGTCAGGAAAATACACTAGCGAGTATCTTGTAGATGTACCAAATGGTGTTTTTAATTAAATGTTGGAATGAGTAAAATGACCGGCGTTCAACTTGATAAATAAGCTTAGCTGTGGATAAGTAGTCATGTGTGAATTATAACGCACTGGTTTTGAATCGTTGTTAA
>NW_015714509.1:0-263 GCF_001515625.1 Sinocyclocheilus rhinocerous
ATTTGCATAAGAGACAAGTTTTAGGTCAACAGTGCTGGCTACTGACGATACTAATTTGCTTCCTGAACATCTCCTCCTGTTGTACTTCTTGTCAACGTGTTAGGCAACAGTATGAAAATGACTCATATGTTTTCAAGCAATTACATCAGGTATCTTTACTGCCTGAACAAGTTATCACATGCATCTTGCAGGTGGTCACGTCCATGATTCAACATAACCTCTATTGACAAGGCCAACTGCAGAGGGTCACATACAAGGTTTCT
>NW_015714510.1:0-263 GCF_001515625.1 Sinocyclocheilus rhinocerous
CATCAATGGTTCCATCCACTGATGTTTAAACAAACTCCATATTTTGAAAAGACTTCGATAAAAAACAGGAATTCCTCTGAAATCAAGTTTTTTAGAATCCATTAAAAACAAGACAGTATCCAGGCCAAGTCCACTCACTCTGCGTAGAATACATTGAGCTACTGCTCTCCATACCAGTCTTTCAGATCCCAGCAAAAATTTCTGCAAAAACTGAAGACGATACGCAGCACATCGACTTGCCAGATGCACTAGACCTTGGCCTC
>NW_015714511.1:0-263 GCF_001515625.1 Sinocyclocheilus rhinocerous
CACGAATTTGTGTACAGTTTATGGAGCTAATCGCTATTTCGGTACCCACCCCTAGTCTTAAGTAGGTTGTATATAAGTGGTTATTTTTGTTTAGTGCTGTAAAAAGCAGGTTTGACTGACTGATGCCAGCTGTATGAACAGTTTTCATTAGATCTTGATTCATAAGTTGCATGGGTTACTAAAGTATAGGGTTGGGTACCGAAACCCGGTGCCAATATGTAGGGATGGGTATCGTTAAGGTTTTAATGGTATTACTACTCTTA
>NW_015714512.1:0-263 GCF_001515625.1 Sinocyclocheilus rhinocerous
CATTCTTAAGTGTTGAAGAAGTTGATGCTTATTTGCTTGAGCATTGGTCCCATTTTTGGCCATATTGAGATTATGGTTAAATAATGGCAGTCAATGCATCAGTATCTCAATATGGCAAAAAAACAGCTGATAGCCTATATAAGAAGCAGTCGTTCAGTACCGTGGTATTATGTGAGACCATCTCTGTACCATGGTACTTTCACAGTACTTTGTAATGGCATGGAAGCTCTATGAACAATAGAAATGAACAAGTATTGGGAGTT
>NW_015714513.1:0-263 GCF_001515625.1 Sinocyclocheilus rhinocerous
TGCTGAAAATTCCGCTTTGCAATGACATTTTAAAATATATTCCAAAAGGAAAAAAAAGTTATTTTAACCACTGTAAAATTATTTCACAATATTACTGTTTTTGTTGTATTTTTGATCAAATAAATGCAGCATTAGTGAGCAGAAGAAACTTCTTTCAAAAACATTTCAAAAAATCTCTGGAATGACAGTGTATGTGTATACCACAAAAAAATATGTCAATCTAAAAGGGAAAAAAATGATCTATTTTATAGACATATCTCAGA
>NW_015714514.1:0-263 GCF_001515625.1 Sinocyclocheilus rhinocerous
CATTTGGATTTTTTTCGGTGTAGGTTGGTGTAGTTACAGTGCTTTACCCTTGTATGGCTGCACAGGTTAACACTAACAGCTGTGAGTCACTGAGAGTCCTGATGTTTAAATGCAGCAGTGAAAAGAATAAGAGGCAGCTATCAGGCAAATCATTTAAGGTGAAATTAAATGAAATAAATTCAAACACAATGAAATTGTCACTAGATAAAAATACAGACATGTTGGACATGTAAGCAAAATTCTTGAAGAACTAAGTATTTATA
>NW_015714515.1:0-263 GCF_001515625.1 Sinocyclocheilus rhinocerous
CATGCTCTGCGCCATGACCGCTAATGTCGCGTTTAATTAAGAAATAAGAGTGTTAATGTGCGCTGCTGTGCTTAAGACCACAGATTTTGCTGCGTCACGCTGACTCTGACACACGTTCACTGAGGGGCGGGGACTCGCCATCTGCCGACCGGAAATGGAACTGCGGCTCGTGTTTTGAACGGGAACATTGAAATACAGTGGTGCTCTTGTGTTAGTGATCTCAATCAACAAATATCCTTTAGAGGAAATAATAATAATAATAA
>NW_015714516.1:0-263 GCF_001515625.1 Sinocyclocheilus rhinocerous
CATCTCTATTTTGAAAAATATAGTTACTTTTGTTACTTAAGGTTTTGTGGTCCAGGGTCACATATGATTTTCTGATCCTGTTTGGCAAATTGGAGAGCCAGTCATAATCCAGCATTCAGTTTGTGGTATTTTATACACACATGAGATGTATAGCACTTATTATACAAAGTGCTTTGCAAAATAAATGAAATTAGTAATAATTGTTTTTTTTTTGCTGAATGATGCTGAGGAGTTTTCTTGTTTAAAATATTGTGTCTGAATTC
>NW_015714517.1:0-263 GCF_001515625.1 Sinocyclocheilus rhinocerous
TCTTCTCTAAGCTATTTTTTGGATTTTGCTCTGCTGTGTGTCGACGCCGTGTTCACGGTGGGGGTTGCGGAGAAACATGACGCCGAGTACGCTTGTGTAATGGCGGCCACACCAGAACACGCTCACAAAATGGTGGCGACAGCAGAGTCTGATCGCAAAATGGCGGACGCACCAGCACCCCATTATGTCACAGCTGCTCTTCATGAACCAAGTCAAGGCACAGCTTATCTTCATGAACCAAGTCAAGTCACAGTTTATTGTCA
>NW_015714518.1:0-263 GCF_001515625.1 Sinocyclocheilus rhinocerous
ATGCGTAAATAATGAGTGTACAGGAACAATGACAATTATGGCTTGAGCCCACAGTCCTTTGCTCAACGAGCTGGTGTTTTATCCATTAGGTCACTGGAAGATATTGACAATATCTGAACCTGGAGATTATTAAAAAAGAAAACTGCATCATGGAAATCATGGAAAAACATACAAATTTGAAAATGTATATTCCTAGACCTGAAAATGACTTAAAGCTTAAAATTAAATATATATATATATGTGTGTGTGTGTGTGTGTGTGTG
>NW_015714519.1:0-263 GCF_001515625.1 Sinocyclocheilus rhinocerous
CAGTAATGTAGCTTGAGCACCCGTTCTCAGCATTTTCCTCAAAAGTTCAACCTCAGTATTGTAGTTTGGGAGAAACTTATTAAACCACGATGTGAGGCAGTCAGATGGTCTGGGCTAGGATACAACCCTTCTTTGGAGATCACATGACTCAAGAAAGTGATGCTTTTCTGATTGAAAGTGCTTTTTCATAGTGACCACAACTGTTATCATGCCTTTAAGTTTTATATTATACTATGTTAAAATACTTATCATTTGTAGAAAAA
>NW_015714520.1:0-263 GCF_001515625.1 Sinocyclocheilus rhinocerous
CAGTAGCCTACTGAGTACACGCGGTCACAAAAAATGGGAGGCAGCTTTTGCCAGCAACACGGGATATTTTCACTTTTAAATTAAATTGAACTGCTTTTATGGTCTCATTAGTTTGTTGGTGTCTGTTTTTGTAGTAATTGTGCGTAAGAGAAGGGGAGTGTGGTAAAAAATACTGTATGTTGGTGTTCTGGTCGTAGTTCTTACCATATTAAGCTACGTTTTAGTTCATGATTTTAGATGATCCACAACGTATAGTGAAGCAT
>NW_015714521.1:0-263 GCF_001515625.1 Sinocyclocheilus rhinocerous
CAGTAGCCTACTGAGTACACGCGGTCACAAAAAATGGGAGGCAGCCTTTGCCAGCAACACGGGATATTTTCACTTTTAAATTAAATTGAACGGCTTTTATGGTCTCATTAGTTTGTTGGTGTCTGTTTTTGTAGTAATTGTGCATAAGACAAGGGGAGTGTGGTAAAAAATACTGTATGTTGGTGTTCTGGTCGTAGTTCTTACCATATTAAGCTACATTTTAGTTCATGATTTTAGATGATCCACAACTTATAGTGAAGCAT
>NW_015714522.1:0-263 GCF_001515625.1 Sinocyclocheilus rhinocerous
TGATGCAACATCACTGGCTGTTTCACAAACCATGCTTAAACACATGCAGCTGTCCTCTCCTGACTGGCCTCTCGCTCCTGCATTCCTCTGTCCTGGAAGGAAAAGGGGGTGGGGGGCGGGAGGAAAAGAGTAAAGTTGTGAAAACGTTGTGCAGTAGGAGAGCATGTGGGTCTGGAATGTTGAGTCAAAAGCCGAGAAATTGAACGGGAACGTTGGTCTGATTACAGTTTTGTTAAATGATCAGGTAATGGCATGTCAGCTCA
>NW_015714523.1:0-263 GCF_001515625.1 Sinocyclocheilus rhinocerous
GTCCATCTCCTGTTGTCTCTCACATCAAAATCCACCCACATATTTTTTAGAGCTGTTTTAGCTTGTAAACAGAGCTTGATCTGTGGAGATTTCTCTCCTGATTCAGATGAGACGACTTAAAATCAATATTATGGAGAGAGGACTTGTATTTTGGCCAGAAGCAACAACAAAGCAAGTTAAAAACGTCTTAATGCTGGATTTGTTTCAGCTTTTGTCTCCTCCAGATGTTAACTGATGGTCTGGAGTGGTGTGGATTATTGTGA
>NW_015714524.1:0-263 GCF_001515625.1 Sinocyclocheilus rhinocerous
CAGGCCTCAATGTCTTGTGGTATGTTGTTTTAAGTCATATAAATGTCAGTATTCTGGCTCAAGGACTATTTTTTACCACTGGTTAAATTGTGTGCTAGTAACTTACCTCTCGCCATAGCCTGTAGCATTATTGAGGTCATTTTGTACATTGAGTTATATTTGTATATTTTTGGGTTGGACCCATTTGGCTAAGTTATCATAATTCGTCTGAGAAGACATTTGTTTGTTCTCATCCTGCCTTTTGGAAAGTGAGACGCTGTGTG
>NW_015714525.1:0-263 GCF_001515625.1 Sinocyclocheilus rhinocerous
CAGGTAGAGTCTGTAAGTACAAGACAAAACGTGTTAATATTGACATATTATATTAGTACTCAGTTTATTACTTTGTATATATTCCAGGTGCAAGTTGTAATAAGATAGAAGATAAGCATGTTTACTGAATAACATTAATACTTATCATTTAATCATTTCATAGATATCATTTTATTACATCATTTATTTGTTTACATAATTTATATTTCATATATCTTAAGTTTTTACAATCTTTCTTATTACAATTACATCAAGCTCTGCAA
>NW_015714526.1:0-263 GCF_001515625.1 Sinocyclocheilus rhinocerous
AAACTATCTTGCAATTGTGACAAAAATCTGACTTTCTTTCTTGCATTTCCGAGTTTACATTTACATTTATTTATTTAGTGGATGCATTTATCCAAAGTGACTTACAAATGCGGAATACAACAAGCTGTTTAACAAGTTCATTTCTCGCAATTCTGATTTTCTTTTCTTTTCACCACAGATTAAAAAATTAAAAGGGTAATTGCAACTTTTTGTCTTGGCATTATTAATTTTTTCGTGCCGTTTGAGGTTATATCTTGCAATTC
>NW_015714527.1:0-263 GCF_001515625.1 Sinocyclocheilus rhinocerous
AAACTATCTTGCAATTGTGACAAAAATCTGACTTTCTTTCTTGCAATTCCGAGTTTACATTTACATTTATTTATTTAGCGGATGCATTTATCCAAAGTGACTTACAAATGCAGAATACAACAAGCTGTTTAACAAGTTCATTTCTCGCAATTCTGTTTTTCTTTTCTTTTCACCACAGATTAAAAAATTAAAAGGGTAATTGCAACTTTTTGTCTTGCCATTATTAATTTTTTCGTGCCGTTTGAGGTTATATCTTGCAATTC
>NW_015714528.1:0-263 GCF_001515625.1 Sinocyclocheilus rhinocerous
CCACGCCCCCTGGATCTTGTGTTCTGCAGTGAGGGGCTACTGGTTGTTTCGGAGAATCTGACTCACTTAGGTAAATCAAACTCACTTGAACTGCAAGTTATTAATCGTGACTCGAAACTCGAACTTGTTGTTGGCTTGTAAAAAAGTATTTTAAGTAGGTTACTACTTCTGATTACACACGTCTTAAAAATATAAAATTGATAGTGCAACACTTCGGAAAAAAGTAAACGCAGAGGGAACGCAAGAACGCGTCCTTGTGTGAA
>NW_015714529.1:0-263 GCF_001515625.1 Sinocyclocheilus rhinocerous
GAGCAGGGTGGGGCAATGTCTATGGTAACATTAAACTGTAAAATGGCTGTAAAAACACGATTTACAGTTCAGATACAAAAAAAGTTTTATAAAATGATAAACTTCACAATTCAGCTTTTAAACCATTTTTAAGGAAATGGATGAGTCAAAAGTAAAAATTATTATATTAAATATAATACTAATATTAGGGCTCAGTTTAACGCATTAACTTAGTTACAAAAAAATAATGCAATTAAAATATTTTAACGCAGTTAACGCACTGG
>NW_015714530.1:0-263 GCF_001515625.1 Sinocyclocheilus rhinocerous
TAGACTACAGTGATAGCAGATGCACTTAGGAGGAGCAGAGCCAGAAAAGCATATCTGTTCTTTATGAGAAATGTGCCGTGAGTGTGCTCTGCAGTGCCCACATTTCCTCTAGGTAGACATTTTCTTGGCTGGGCTGATCATAATGTAGAGGCTCTTTGCATATTGCAGATTCAAATACCTATGATTGTGTTTTGAAAGGTACCTCTAGAGACTACAGCTGCTTTATGAAGTTGAAACAACTGATTTCATTTAAGAGTGAAAAA
>NW_015714531.1:0-263 GCF_001515625.1 Sinocyclocheilus rhinocerous
CAGTAACGTGATTACTTTTAAAAGGAGTAATCAGTAATTTGATTGCATTTTCAGAGTAACTTGCTCAACACTGTCGCTGACCCTCCATAGACAGCAAACATTGCATACGCGTGACGCTGCAGAACACGCATGCGCTGCACCTTGTTTACGTTCAGAGGAAAGCACGCACATGCATCGTGATATACTCTCCAAAATGGCGCCAGGGTGACGCGGAGAAGAACTGTTGAATAAAGTCGTTATTTTTGTTTTCTTTGCACACAAAA
>NW_015714532.1:0-263 GCF_001515625.1 Sinocyclocheilus rhinocerous
AGAGATGGCACTCCTGGACCACCAGAGTGGACATCGCCTTCCCGAAGGACCGCACCGTGACTTTCGTCAGCAAGAGGGCGAAGTCAGTCGCCGTGCGCAGCTTCTGCATCAACCTCGGGTCGGTAATACCCTTGTGCATTTGTTTTAGTGCCATGGCTTGGTCTACCTGCAGGATAGCCATGTCATGCAGGGCAGAGGCAGATTGGCCCGCAGCACTGTAAGCGTTGGCAGCGAGAGCCGCCGACAGCTTACAGGCTTTGGAC
>NW_015714533.1:0-263 GCF_001515625.1 Sinocyclocheilus rhinocerous
CAGTATTTTTGATCAAATAAATGCAGCCTTGCTGAGCAGAAGAGAGTTCTTTCAGAAACATTTAAAAAAATTATTCCAAACTGTTGACTGGTATTGTAAGGAACGACTCGTATCTGATGGTGTTTACAGGTATATCCATCTCAGATCTCCACTATATCGGATTATAATCGGCTGAAAATCCAACCCTGTGCTTTTTCCGGTGTTCCAGAGAGATGTAGTGATGTGCTGGTTTGTGTCTTTGGTTCAGAGCGTCAGTCGGAGCT
>NW_015714534.1:0-263 GCF_001515625.1 Sinocyclocheilus rhinocerous
AGAAAGGAAAAAATGAAATCGCATCATATGACCCCTTTAAGAGTTGATGAGTGTGTGAAACTCTTCCCGCACTGATCACAAATGAATGGTTTTTCTCCAGTATGAACTCTCATGTGAACATCAAGAGTGCGTTTGCATGTGAAACTCTTTCCACACTGACTGCAGATGAATAATTTATTGGGTCGTCTTTTCTTTAAATCTTTCTGTTTTGGTTTTTGTCCACTTTTGACATGATTTTTCTCCTCAAATTCACTCAATTCTTC
>NW_015714535.1:0-263 GCF_001515625.1 Sinocyclocheilus rhinocerous
CCCTCCCTTCTGTCCCCTCAGCTTCCCTTATCTGCCTCCCCCATTCCTCTCGCTCTCCCTCTCCCTCTCCCTCTCCCTCTCTCTCTCGCTCTCTCACCTTCTCCATCTCTCTCTCTTACTCCTCTATCACACTCTTTCATCTTTTATTCATCCTCCCCTCTCCCTCCTGTTTCTTTCCCCGCTCTCTTTCTTTAACACCCTTCACCCCCTCTGCTTTCCCCGCCTGTGGCTAGCATTATTCTGTGGTCCGTCTGTTTAAAGAG
>NW_015714536.1:0-263 GCF_001515625.1 Sinocyclocheilus rhinocerous
TTTTTACACGGCACCCTGCTCTCGACAGACGGCTCCCCAGGGTGCCGCGGCACCCCGGTTGGGAAACACTGCTCTAGAGCTACATGAACTCTCATCACATGTGGGATATTACAGTTTACCAGAGTAATCTATGATGAATGAGGTTAAATGGTCAGGGTCATTTTGTGCTCAAGGTTTATCGCTTTCAGGTCCCAGAAATTCGCCTTCACATTTGGATGTGGGTGATTGCTTTGCACCCCAGTCCACTAACCTTTATGACCTTA
>NW_015714537.1:0-263 GCF_001515625.1 Sinocyclocheilus rhinocerous
CCTCAGCCACTATAAAAACACAAATATGCCATAACTCAGCTTGCCCTGCCACACTGCCTCCATCTTGCCCTGTACCAGGGGGCCCCTCAGGAAGGTCACCAACAAATGGCTTTCCGATTCACTGCCCCTGAAATAATTTTGTGCATTAAAACCTGAATCTGCACTTTCTGGCATGAAAGCTTTTCTAATTATTCTGCCGTCCTTGGGATAGACACAGATCCTTCACACGGGGGGAAACAAGCGACAGACCTGCCTGTTCAGCC
>NW_015714538.1:0-263 GCF_001515625.1 Sinocyclocheilus rhinocerous
AAAAAAAAGTGTTGAATCTTGTATAGCAAGTTGAAATTGTTAAAATGATTTGATGGGTTAAAGTAATGGAAAAGCTTACTGATTGTATCATTTTTTACACTGTACTTTCATTTCTGCAATAAACTCCCTGTGACTGGGTTCATTGTCATCCTGCCTCTGTATTCTCTGGGAAAGGAATGATAATAATAATAATAATAAGCTGTCACTGGGACCAAAACTTTGCAAAAGGTACTAATATTAGTACCAAAATAGTAGCCTACATA
>NW_015714539.1:0-263 GCF_001515625.1 Sinocyclocheilus rhinocerous
CCTTCAGGGAATGAGGGTTACATACGTAACCGAGACATTCCCTTTCAGTCGGTCATGTTCGACGTACATCAGAACTGACCGACGAATTGGGGATATCTACCAACACGCCACTGTCGATGGCCCTTCCAGCACTCTGCTTGAGACTCCTGGACCGCTCCCAACTGTTGGAGCGGGAATCAGGGCTCTAAGCAGAGAAGGTAAGTCACTGCTGTTCCACTAGACCCACTCAGTGTGACTATTTGGATAACGCTGGGAAAGCGTGC
>NW_015714540.1:0-263 GCF_001515625.1 Sinocyclocheilus rhinocerous
CCCATGGAACACACTTGCCTTGCTTCCTTTCCTGTTGACTTAGCTCCTTCTTCCAAGAATGCGAGCAAAGGAGAATGGAGGAATCAAGCAAATCGATTTTTGTAAATCAGAATATCCTTGATCACTCAAGTGTCACTTCAGTAGTCCATTTGATGTCAAATGGCATGTCAATCTATTTTAACGATGTCCTGACTACGCTTCTGGGTCTTTAACGTGTCTGTTGTGTTGCTGTCTATGCAGGGTCAGAAAGCTCTCGGATTTCA
>NW_015714541.1:0-262 GCF_001515625.1 Sinocyclocheilus rhinocerous
AAAGGAAAACTTGAAATCGCATCATATGACCCCTTTAAATCGATCAAAAGTGACATACCATTATATAACATATATAATATTAAGCATAATATGTATAATATTAAGCAGCACAGCTCTTTTCAACATTGATAATCAGAAATGTTTCTTGAGCAGCAAATCATGATATTATTATATGATATATTAAATATATATTATTAATGATGCTGAAAATTCAGCATTGCATCAGAGGAATAAATTACATTTTAAAATATATTACAATAGA
>NW_015714542.1:0-263 GCF_001515625.1 Sinocyclocheilus rhinocerous
CCTGTTAGTTGTGCGCTCCAGATTACTGGAAACAATTTCAATCTGGAAAGCCACATATAAACACAGGAGGGGAAAATTAGAGGGTGCACATGCTTGTAACTCCACTGGTCCATCATAATTCTCTGTTGAACCTGCCCTGCATAACGCAGCGCTATAGACCGCAGTATGTGCTGTGTTTATTTGGCTAGGCCAGTGTGGAGTAAGCAGGTCCAGGCCAGGCTTTCATAGAGGAATACCCATTCATTCCTGACTGCTGGAAGAAA
>NW_015714543.1:0-263 GCF_001515625.1 Sinocyclocheilus rhinocerous
ATATGACCCGTTAATTAATTACTAAAGTTGGGTTGATAAAACACCACAGAATGATCACAACTGAAACTTTATTATGTCACAAAACCAAAGATACATTTATATAAGCTATTGACAGTTTTAAAGATTGAGAAAATAAATTAGGTACATAAACAAAAATGGTTGTTGGCTCAGTAAATTGGAGTGCATCCTCAGGCACATCAACTAATTAATAGCTGTAATAATTGAATTAAACATAACACACGACACGCCTCTTCACTGGTTAC
>NW_015714544.1:0-263 GCF_001515625.1 Sinocyclocheilus rhinocerous
CTAATTCCATTTCCATAATTTCTCCTTCAACCTTTGGTTTAAGACGAATGTGTGACAATTCCTGCTTTTTAGTCATCACATGCAATGCAAGCTCCGTATCTGTAGTGTCATCACTAGATGAGTCCTTCACATCCATCTGATGCACTTTCCTTTTCTGTTGGAAATTTTTCACCCTCTTTGACTTAGACTTATTACATTCAGTCATGTGTTTCCCTTTCATTCTGCACACTCTGGAAATGTGGCCTTTTTTACCACAATTGTGG
>NW_015714545.1:0-263 GCF_001515625.1 Sinocyclocheilus rhinocerous
AATGCAACCCTTTAAATGGTACTGGGAAATAGTTCGCGCAAAATCCTCCCAGTACTTTAGTACATTTAGTTAGTTGCAGTGTGGATGCTTTGCTGTTCTTGGTTCTTAAGGAATTGCTATGGTTGCTAAAGTGTTCTGGTGGTTGCTAGGCTGTTGCTATGGTGTTCTGATCTCTTTGAAAACAAATAACACACCTCTTTTCAGCAAAGCAGAATGTTTGAGTTTTTTTATATTTGTATATATATATATATATATATATATAA
>NW_015714546.1:0-263 GCF_001515625.1 Sinocyclocheilus rhinocerous
GACATGAGAAATATATCTATAGAAAGCTTGACATGTCTACTCTTACCGAAAACAAATATTCTGTGATGAAGTAATCCTCATGAAACCAACGACAGGTTCCGTCTAAACTCATTATCTCTAATTAGTTCACGCCTACGCGCTGTTGACGCTATTGATATTACAAATATCCACGTGAGACGCGCGACATGTAAAAGCCCACATCAACCCCGTAAACAAAGCAGCAACAAGTTCATCTCGGATACTTTTCGTTTTTGGAAGAAGAC
>NW_015714547.1:0-263 GCF_001515625.1 Sinocyclocheilus rhinocerous
CTCACGCACCCTCTGCCAAACCGTGGAACCAGGTAAGCGTTGCACTGCACACTCAGACCCCTCTCCGGGTCCCTGCGTTCCACCTCGCTGCCCCACTGTGGGTACATCGGTGGTCCAGCTGGTCCAGCTTGTGTGGTGTCTGGGTACCTAGCTACCCAAACCGTCTTGCTGGTTCCTGCATTCAGCAGCGTCCGCTTCACATCAGTGAAGGCGGCTGGTGCTCCTGTCTTGCATGCGGAGATTGCAGTCCTACTGGCGAAGGA
>NW_015714548.1:0-263 GCF_001515625.1 Sinocyclocheilus rhinocerous
TTCTTTCTCCAGGTTCAACAGCCTTCCAGCTCTGACAGAAACCACTTTGATGATGGTCTGTATGCCAGAGTTTCGGCCAATAGAACCGATCAGACCGCAAGAAAAACTCCTGAATCCACAGATACTGAGAAGATCAAGTACACAACCATCCAGCACATCAGAAACAATGAAAGCAAGTATGAGAATCTGAGAATGCACCATCCTAATTCTGCTGTGAGGTGAGAAACTAAATAGCTTTGAAACACATTTTCTCATGTGATATC
>NW_015714549.1:0-263 GCF_001515625.1 Sinocyclocheilus rhinocerous
TAACTGTAGACCCGTCACTCTTCATAGACACACAGCTGGACTCTGGTTCTGATCTCTTCTGAGGAACTGAACTAAAACAGAGAGAGATTGAAGTTCATCCTTTAAATAACTGTGTGCAACAAATCAACTACACATTTATCATTATCAAATTCACTTTCAAGAGCACTTTATAATCATTTCATATGCTGTTTATACAAAAATTGTGAACAAGAATTGTGAAAAGTCACTGTCAACAGTTCAGTTCATGTTCCCTGTCATTGTAT
>NW_015714550.1:0-263 GCF_001515625.1 Sinocyclocheilus rhinocerous
CTTAAAAATTGTAATTAATATTAAAAACAAATCTAATTAGCATTTGAAAATTGTATTGCAAAAATTGCAATGTAAGAACCAATGGTTTGTCATCGCTGACATCTTCATGCATGGATTCCTGAATATGCATGAGTAGTAAGCCAAGTATCTGGGAATTTCTGGAAATTTTACTGTATTATATAACTTGGCTTAACTTGGCTTACCATGTTTACCATGGCAGTTTACCTTGGTTTACCTTTTTACCATTTACCATTTTACATTTT
>NW_015714551.1:0-263 GCF_001515625.1 Sinocyclocheilus rhinocerous
AAAATATATTTATATAAATGTATTTGAAAATCAGAATATTTCATATTGTGTAAAATATATTTAAGTATTGTTAAATTATTAAATGTAAATAAAAAATCAGAATACAATAATATTTTCAAAAATAGACTTAATTACATGCAAGAATTGAATATATTTAATTAAATGCAAAAATGTAATTAAAATGCCAGGATTAAATAGAATATTATAGAAAAACAATCCTAATACATATTATAAAATATAC
This sequence comes from Sinocyclocheilus rhinocerous, assembly GCF_001515625.1. NCBI lineage: Eukaryota > Metazoa > Chordata > Actinopteri > Cypriniformes > Cyprinidae > Sinocyclocheilus > Sinocyclocheilus rhinocerous. Next base: position 242 of record NW_015714551.1, read on the forward strand.
TTATATAAATGTATTTTGAAAA
>NW_015714552.1:0-263 GCF_001515625.1 Sinocyclocheilus rhinocerous
TGCGTTATGACATGTTACTGTGAGCTTAAAGAGATCATGGACGACGAGAGGCGATTAATTCACATTATATAAGCTCTGATACTCGTTAGCGGCTCTTTTACAATCCAGTATTTCCCCCTTCTTAAAATACAAAAATCCCAAACAGCTGCCGTCAGTAAACACGTACACATGCTCTCAAACACACTAAACAATATCCAATATCTCAATTAATAAAGCGTAATTATGGAAGTGAGGGTCCGCGGGTGATTTTGAGGCCTAATCCA
>NW_015714553.1:0-263 GCF_001515625.1 Sinocyclocheilus rhinocerous
TCGTTTTATTTTGTTGATTATTAATCTTTGCTTACAGCACAATTACATTTTGATGATTTTGTAAATGTTTTTGGAAAAATATATGTTTCTTAGTTAGAAAAATCATTGTATGCTATAAGGAGTTTGAACAGGTTTTAAATATAAAAATTAAACTTCAATATTTCATTAAAACTGTGAAAGTTCCAGTATCAAGTGGGTATTTGGCAATATTTTAATTTAAGCCGTCTCCCCAAAGTGGTATCCAAAATGTGAAATGAAACCAA
>NW_015714554.1:0-263 GCF_001515625.1 Sinocyclocheilus rhinocerous
CTTTACTACCATTATCCAGGAGCAAGTTGTCAACCACAGTCATCATTCAGTCAATGAAGTTTGCACCAGGCATTTCTGAGTCTGCTAAGTCAAGCTCTGTCTTCACAGATTTAACACTCCTGCACAGAAAGTGCACTCCTGTTATTCAAGGATCAGTCAAGTCAAATGTTGTCCCTCAGTCTATAAGGCCTGTTCCCGACTTGTCACCATCTGCCGGACCAATTCCTGTCTCTGCTGAGATGACTAAGATCACTGCCTCTCCA
>NW_015714555.1:0-263 GCF_001515625.1 Sinocyclocheilus rhinocerous
TCCCAGAATCCCCCTCAGTGAGAGCAGCAGACTAGAGGAGCTCATATCTGATCTGAACTTCACTGCTACTCACCGTCAGCACAGAGTCACTTTCACCTGCACTATAACCTACCAGCTACAGGACGAGAACAAAAAAGCACAGGACAACATCACATTACATGTTCAGTGTAAGATTTTTGTGGCATCAGTTCTTTTCTCCTCCATAAGATCTCCATGTATCACATCATTCTCTCTTTCTCTTTTTCAGATGAGCCTAAAATCTC
>NW_015714556.1:0-263 GCF_001515625.1 Sinocyclocheilus rhinocerous
CTTTATCAGGAAATACCAGGCAGGGGTCTTGACCATGTACAAATTTGTCAGTCTCGTCAGACGTGTAGAGCGTCACCGTTCGAGGCGATTTGTGAAATATGTAGCCAAATATGCGTCCGCTGATCAGAAAACATTCGTCTCCCACACAATCCGTATTTTCGTGGAGAAACTTTGTCAAATACAAGTTTGCGTTTTACGGCTTTCTCGGAGCCAAAGTGAGATTTTCCATCATCTCTTCATCCCATTCCTTCTCAGGAGTTTTA
>NW_015714557.1:0-263 GCF_001515625.1 Sinocyclocheilus rhinocerous
CACAGTAGACAACATCAAACCATCAAGGCAATACAGTTAATTTAACAAGATTGAATGATTTATTTGTGAGTCGGATTGGCCATGTAGCAGCTGTTCCTGAGTAACTGGTTTTGTCCTTTATCATCAAACCATCAGAGCTCGACTTTGCAGAAGATTTGACTGATTGATCAAGACAACGAATGCAGCACGTACAGTAAACATATTAGCGATATGGTGACATTTTCAGAAATGCATATGGATTTGTTTATGTTCCTAATATTGCA
>NW_015714558.1:0-263 GCF_001515625.1 Sinocyclocheilus rhinocerous
CTGAACTATTGCACAGCAAATAGTTTTCCCACTGTATACAATTTTCATAGCATGTTATATTATGAAATAAGCAAATATAACACTTATGCTGTATGATTCATCAACGAATTTGAGACTCGAACTAAACTCCACGTGAGCTCGCAATCAATCCTCATCATTCGTTGCAAATCACAAAACAATCGCCTCTGTATACTACTCACTGATGGAATATGACACATATACAATAAGGTGAATATTTATCACCTTTTTGGTGTTTTATACAG
>NW_015714559.1:0-263 GCF_001515625.1 Sinocyclocheilus rhinocerous
CTGACACTAAGTTAAGGTACATGACACACTAGCTGCACATGACATGATATCCTAGCTCAAAAGTAGTTGCAAGCCATGCTAGAAAAACCCACAGCAGCTTTGTTTTGTTTTATTTTTCTTTTAACTATCTTTTCCCTTAAACTCTTTCTTTAGCAGGTGGAACTCCTAGCCACCCTACAAGGGTCAAAGGTATGATGTTAGACTTGACTCACCACACCTCATATCCACCAGCCACTCTAAACTGAATGGAAGCCAGAGAGCTC
>NW_015714560.1:0-263 GCF_001515625.1 Sinocyclocheilus rhinocerous
ACCCAGTGAAGAGGAGCAAGAACGTCGCCCTAACAAGTGCCCCGTTGTTGTTGCACCACCAACGGGTGCTCGAAAGCGGCTGACAGGTCCCAAGAAAGAGCCTGGTGGACCCCTAACACAGGACGACAAGACGTCACTGGAGGGCCCAGCTACGCTCACTCCCTCATGCCCCAAGCGGCCCAAGAGGAGTTCTCCTCCTTCCTCATCGACCTCTGCGGCCTCCCTAGTGCCCATCGTGAGCTCGGTGTCACCTGTGCCCGGGC
>NW_015714561.1:0-263 GCF_001515625.1 Sinocyclocheilus rhinocerous
CTCAGCCAATCAGAATCAAGCACCGGAACTCTCCGCTTTATAAATAAATAATTTTAGGTTTTGTTTTAAAATTTCAATTTAGTTTTGTTATTTGACATTGCAATTTCACAAAGAAATGTGCCGCATTTTGTCTGAGAGATAATAAAAGGACACTTTTTCATGTAAAGTATAATTTGTCTTAAATCTCATTTTGTAAAAAAAAAATCAGGAGAAATCGTATCATGAAATCAGTATCGTGAATCGTGAGATGAGTGAATCGTTAC
>NW_015714562.1:0-263 GCF_001515625.1 Sinocyclocheilus rhinocerous
CTGATTTTCATGTGTGGGAAAGAAAGCCAGAGAACAGAGGGACTCTGCAGAATCCCAGATGGGAATTTACCTAAACCACTCAGTGTGTGTATGTGTGTGTCTGTGTGTTAAATAGAGAACGAAAGTGAAATGAGAGCCATAGAGAATGAATTCACCTAGCACCACTTCCTAACCAGGCTTGCCATGACAGGTCATATTTTTGTTCTTACTCTTACTCTGTTCAAAGTAGTTAGAGTTCGTTATATCATTCAAGCAGATTATTC
>NW_015714563.1:0-263 GCF_001515625.1 Sinocyclocheilus rhinocerous
CTTGTCAATCCACCAGTTCACATTTACAACTCTGCGTGTTTGCAGCGTAAAAACAACAGTTGATTTTCGCATTGGTCTGAACAAAAACAGCAGACAGGCTGATTGAAAATGCACATTCATTCTCTGCCAGCAGGAGGTGCTTTCAGAACGGCAGAAATACAGCGGTTTATGGCCTTAAACTTGATACAACTAAATTTAAGACTTTGAGGGCCCGTCAACTTTCATAATTTTTTGAGAATATCACTGTTTTTCACTCACTGAAA
>NW_015714564.1:0-263 GCF_001515625.1 Sinocyclocheilus rhinocerous
CCCCTAGAGGACGCAGTTCGAAGTTCCACGAAAGGGAACTGCTTTCTAGGAAAAATTGTAAAACTCCTCTCTTGAACAAGCCACATAATTTGAGGTATCAAAAAGGAGCACATTACAAAATTTACTTTTTGTTTTTTTCCACGAGTCTTGATGCCAAAACATCAATAGAACTGAACACTTGCAGTTAATGTTTTAAAAAAAAGTTTTTTTACATACAAACTGAAATTGGACAAGGAAACTTCTTGAGCTTTCACAGAAAAGAG
>NW_015714565.1:0-263 GCF_001515625.1 Sinocyclocheilus rhinocerous
TATTCATAGTTTTTAGTTACAATGTTGGAGGTTCATATACCAGGAAGTCTGTGAGAATAAAATATCACCTGTTGGTTATGTTTCTTTGCATTTATCAGTTTGACTTCACTGATTTTGGGGGAGTTTTCTGCAGAATGGATTTAAATATGTTGTGTCCAATAGATATTTTGAGCTGGTGCTTATAGGTGGTGTATATTTATTTTGGTTTATTTATTGCAATTATTGTATGTGTATGTTAATATTTTTGTATTTTGGAGTATTTA
>NW_015714566.1:0-263 GCF_001515625.1 Sinocyclocheilus rhinocerous
CTGTGGAGGACATTTGTGCGGCAGCTAGTTGGGCGTCACCGCACAGGTTTGTTCGGTTTTACTGACTAGATGTCACTGCGGATCCCGTCGCTCCCGTGAAATGCACTGGGTATATGGCGGTGCTGGTCCCTTATGTTTAGTTCGGCGACTTTGCGGGGCGTGAATATATGTCCCATAGTCATGTGTTGTACTGAGTGAACCGACTGAATGGGAACATTGAGGGAAACGAGGTACAACACCTCCGGGCCCCGCGCAGTCGGAGG
>NW_015714567.1:0-263 GCF_001515625.1 Sinocyclocheilus rhinocerous
ACAGGGATCCTGTGTTAGTGCTTCTAAGCAAAAGATGGGAATGCAAGAACTCATATATTGTAAAGCTTCTTTCTCAGTCATAGATAGTTTGTTTAGGAAATGTTAAGAGTAAGGATTGCCCACAATAAAAATGTTTCCTACATCAGAAATGATATCTTATTTACAATGCAGTAAGACTATTCAAGTAATGTTAGAGCTTCGATGCACAGAATGATTATTTCAGAGCTTCTATTAACAGGGATTCTTTGTTAGTGCTTCTAAGC
>NW_015714568.1:0-263 GCF_001515625.1 Sinocyclocheilus rhinocerous
CGCATGGCCTCTTCCCCGACCACACCGAAAATCAACGGCTCGCCATCCGGATCGACCGCCTGCAGCTGGGTAATGGATGTACCTGAATACACACATACAGACAATAAACTACATCTTAAACAAACAACATTACATCTTAAGGGGGTCATGAAAAGTTGAATTTGCTTTGATCTTTTGAGACAAAAGACTTGTTGCTCTATGAAAATATAAAGTCACTGCCAGAGCTGAAAAAAAGTATTTATTGCAACTACACTACAATGAAA
>NW_015714569.1:0-263 GCF_001515625.1 Sinocyclocheilus rhinocerous
CGGTGTCCTGCGCTCAACACACTGATCTGTGGCAGACACAGCACCAGCGTCCCCGGCATACACGCCTGACTGTGATACCAGCTGCGCACGGTGCCCGGGATATCACCACACACCAGCCTGCTGGGAGACGGGAGGCTTTCTGACGGCATGAACACACAGCATGACTGCAGCTCCACCTGCACAGAACACACCATGTGATGAGGCGAGTGTTAGAGACGAGTGTGTGTGTGGCCACATGAGCATCACCTCTCTGCTCACAGACA
>NW_015714570.1:0-263 GCF_001515625.1 Sinocyclocheilus rhinocerous
CTCTTTACCTATTCAGACATGTTTTCTAACAAACAAGATTTAATTCATTCATTCATTCATTCATTCATGCATTCAATCAATTAATCAATCAATCAATCAATCAATCAATCACTCAAATGCTTTTAAGATTATACTCGAAAAGTATTAATCCAAAATTATACTCGATTTTAAGAATAAATATTTAGTTTCCAATAATACTTCAGATTAATGAAGTTTGGTTGTATGATCACTGCATTTTATTTAATCTTACTAAAGGACGTGAA
>NW_015714571.1:0-263 GCF_001515625.1 Sinocyclocheilus rhinocerous
CGAGTGATTCATTCAGGAACGAAACACCGTCAAGTTGCTCAGAGATGCTAAACATTGCTGTGGCTGTGTTTGTAATTATATTTGTCTTCGAAATAGCGCAAAAACAGCCGGTTATGGCGTCTAAAACGTAAGTCTCTTAATTAACTTCTTGTTTTTTTTAACTGTTGTAAAAAATCAATACTACATTTGTAATCATGGTAATTTTTGGAGAGAAAAATGGCACTCTTTGTGTGATATTGATTAACTATATGAAATGATATAAA
>NW_015714572.1:0-263 GCF_001515625.1 Sinocyclocheilus rhinocerous
ATGAAGTGGTGTTTGCAACCCATTTTGCTTTCATAATCTACTTCTCTAAATCTAGAGTATTTAACATTCTGTACAGTAAAACTTCATCTAACAGGAAATGAGTAGGTTGTTCAAAAGTGAAGTCAACTAAAACAAGGTGTCAACTAGTTTTAGAGGTGGAAGAAGTCATTACATTTTATAATTTCATTATCATTTTAAAGTTATTTTATTAATTACTTTTTATAGTCTTTTATTGTGATTAGATTCTCGCCAGTAGGTGGCGA
>NW_015714573.1:0-263 GCF_001515625.1 Sinocyclocheilus rhinocerous
TAAATAAATAAAATACATATGCAACCATATATTTCTTAATACACCACAATAACAACTTTTTTCATCCAGTATTAAACTGAAAAAAAAATGTATATTGTGAATTTGTCCCCTGGTAAAACATCTATGACTACTATTGCCTAGTAACATTAAAAGCAAAACAGCCAAAAAATAAATAAATAAATCAATACAACCAAAAAAAAAAGCCTCTGCTAAATTTATTTTTTGTAATTCACTGTTTTTTATTTTGATAGAACACACACAAA
>NW_015714574.1:0-263 GCF_001515625.1 Sinocyclocheilus rhinocerous
CGGGTGACTAAGAAGGGGAGCTTTTTTTTGCAATTATTATATTAATTAATTATATCCTGGTTTTTTCACAATTCAGTGTGAAATTGGTAGTATTTTGTACAACATTACATATATCATGGCTATTCTCCTTAATAATTATTGTTTTTATAATGTATATTTATGTATAATGTAGTTTTCAAATATCCTTTTAGGCCGATCCACAACCAGTAGCTCAGTGTGATTTCTTGAAACCTGGCAAAAAAGATCAAGCTACCAGCTCCCCT
>NW_015714575.1:0-263 GCF_001515625.1 Sinocyclocheilus rhinocerous
TTTGGTTTGTACATGTTATTATTGAAAATGTTACTGTTTTTTTTTTATATATTTTTTTATTTTATATTGTAATTGGATTCATTGATCAGTGTATTTTGTATTAGGTTTTGTTGTATATTTGCTATGAGTTATTTCCATTTTGTGGTGCCTTTTTTCCGTTTGTGTTTAGTGTTATTTATGGATGTTCTGTTTTGTTTTATGTTATTATGTTGTGATTCTGATACGTTGTATTTTGGGACCCCCTCCGAAACGAGATGTTACAT
>NW_015714576.1:0-263 GCF_001515625.1 Sinocyclocheilus rhinocerous
TACACTTACACACACACTCACTCTTATACACACACACATATACACTTACACACACACACACACTCAACACTCTTATACACACACACTCTTATACACTTACACACACTCACTCACACTCGTATACACTTACACACACTCACACTCTTATACACTTACACACTCTCACACACACATACTTATACACTTACACACACTCTCTTGTACACTTACACATACTCACTCACTCTTGTACACTTACACACACTCACTCACTCACACACACA
>NW_015714577.1:0-263 GCF_001515625.1 Sinocyclocheilus rhinocerous
TACAGGAAACAAAAATAATATATAAACTAAAAGACACAGTTCAAATGTTTACATGCGCTTTTCCCTAGTTTATAAAATTGGGACAACATAGTGTTTTTTTCTTTTGCTTTCAGAGCAAATAAGAACACCGAAATAATATTATATCCCAACACTTTATAGGCCTACATCACTTACTTCCGCTTAAACAAACACAAAAACATCGGTACACAGTGGCAGATCTTCCGTACACTCAGGAACATTGTAGTTTATAAAGTTCATCACTC
>NW_015714578.1:0-263 GCF_001515625.1 Sinocyclocheilus rhinocerous
TAAAGGTCCGTATTTTTCCTTTTTTAATTAAAACAACTTAAAACTAGTTTTGCATTATTATGCATAAACAACGTATTTAAAAAAAAAAAAATTATATAAAAAAGCAAATTATATCAAAACATTTGCTTTAAAGCAAAAATAATATTTGAATAAAAAATTTCAAAAAGAATACGAGGGGAGAAGATTCAAAAATACTGAGCTTAGTTTACCAGCAATTCCCATTAGGGCTGTCAAAATGGCTGAAAAACTAAATTCGAATTTTG
>NW_015714579.1:0-263 GCF_001515625.1 Sinocyclocheilus rhinocerous
TACCATCATGTCCAAACTTCAGTATGGTTTTGATATTTCTTTTGGTAAGTAAACAATAGATTTTTCCTCACCATTTATTTCACACACATCCAAGACCATTCCAAATTTATTTGAGTTTTTCTGACTTTACTATTTATTGGTATGTGTTTAAGTGAAATTCTTTTTGCTTCATTCTGTGAAATACCGACAAAATTTATCCCAAATTTCAAATAAAAATGTTGTTTTTATTTGCATTTGCAGTAAAAGAAAACTGGAGAAACGGG
>NW_015714580.1:0-263 GCF_001515625.1 Sinocyclocheilus rhinocerous
GATCAGCACCCAAATATTGTATATAATGTGGAAGCTACTGCCTTTGCCTCTGCACTGACTGCAAAAAGTGAGATGTCACGCCAAGGCAAGAGTACCTACAATAACTTCAAAACAGCGGTAAAAATCAAGTTTGAGATCATTTTGATTAAAACATCTAGTTGCCAGATTTCCAGTGTCCTACCCAAACAAATAAAAATCTTTAAAGCCATTTTTCTAACTTCACAGTCTAGCGAGTTTCACACTCTGGAGCAGAGCGGCAGTCC
>NW_015714581.1:0-263 GCF_001515625.1 Sinocyclocheilus rhinocerous
TACCGCAAGAGAAGGACACACCGGACGCACGCTGCTGTTTTCTTTTTTTTTTTCTTCGTCTCAATGTTTCACCACAAAACTCGGTCCTACGAAAGACCACAAACAGGAAGAAAAACAAACAAGCAACCAAACATTAGTACACAGAGCAACCCAAATACACATGTACATGTATCCACGTCTCTCCAAAAAAGAAAAGCCTATCCTGCCGACTACGCCAAATGTGGCAATGCTGAGGGGAGGGGGAGGAGAGTCAATGTACGACT
>NW_015714582.1:0-263 GCF_001515625.1 Sinocyclocheilus rhinocerous
ATATTATATTAAATATATAACTATTTAAACAAATGACAAAAGCACCTAACAAAATTATTCAAACGTAATAATTTTTAAATAAATATAAATAAAATATTTTTAACATTTACTAACACGTTATTAAAATGAAAAGGTGTATCTGTTAATATTATGTAATGGACCTTACATTTTTATTTGACTTATCTGATTTACATTTGAAAAGATGAATTAAACTGTTAATAGTTTTATGCCTTGATTTGATCACCACCATTTTTGATAATAAA
>NW_015714583.1:0-263 GCF_001515625.1 Sinocyclocheilus rhinocerous
TACGCACGCAAGCATTATTATTTTAATGCATTTATAAAAGCATTTTAATTAAATCGCCTATGTTGTGTGCGCCTCACTCATTAGTTAAGACTAACTGGTTAGTCCTCGCTACTGTTAATGTTATTCTTCAGTTGAAAGCTTCTCCGGTGTTGGATTTAATCGAATAACAAATAATAATAGTTTTATAAACATATTAATAATTAAAACGTAAATCTTCCTACATAACATTGGCGCTTTCGATTTTTAAAATTCATTATGCAATC
>NW_015714584.1:0-263 GCF_001515625.1 Sinocyclocheilus rhinocerous
AATGTCATCATTTACTCACCTTCATTTCATACTTTTTCTTTCATATGCAGAAGATGATGCAATGAAAATAAGTGCTGTTGAGCACCAAAAATAACACAACAGTACCATAAAAGTATACTTTTTAGACTTCTGAAGTCTTATGAAACATTTGAGAGCTGTGGGAGATTTTCAATGAATAACAACTAAAATTTTGGCCAGTTCCTCACACAAAGCTTTCATGTGTCTTCAGAAGATTTGACAGATAGCTATAGATACTAATATAG
>NW_015714585.1:0-263 GCF_001515625.1 Sinocyclocheilus rhinocerous
TATATATATACTGTATATATATAATAAAAATATTAATAAAAGCTCTCGGACATGACTGACAGATCCATTGACAGAAGGTGAAAATTATTAAAATTAATAGTTTGAAAAGTACTATGTATGCATGGTCTACGAAGCTAAGAAGAAACCTAAAGAAGAGAAAAGTGAATTTGCTGTCTGAATGTGCAGGTTAATTGCATTGGCACCCTGCATTTTGATACGTATCTTTGTCATTCCCTTAGTTAATTATTTGAAATAGAAATGAC
>NW_015714586.1:0-263 GCF_001515625.1 Sinocyclocheilus rhinocerous
TATATATATATTTATTTATTTATTTGTATTTTTTCTTTCTTGCCCCCCACTGACTCAAGAGTCAAATGTCGCCCATGTCAGGAACAGTATGTTAATTTTTCTCTAGGAAAAAATCTCTCTCAATTAATGTTGTAAACCAGTGGTGACTCCAAGACCTTAAATGATTGTTTCAGAGAGCCAAGACCAGGATTGGGAGCAACTGTGGTTTACTGTTCAGGAAACACTGTCAGCTGGTACATTATTATTAAAAGTAATAAAAAAAA
>NW_015714587.1:0-263 GCF_001515625.1 Sinocyclocheilus rhinocerous
CCTGAAGTGTTTCCACTTTTGTGTGCCATATGCATCAGACGTTTATCCAATGGTCCGTGGGCCATCTGAGGCTGAGACTACACCCATAGTGGCTGTAGCAAAAAAAGATGATGGCTTGAGAATTTGCGGTGATTATCGTTGTACTGTCAATACGGCTGTTAAGCCTGATGTGTACCCCGTACCCACAGCGTCTGAACTGTTCTCAAATCTAGCAGGATGAGTAGTTTTCACTAAACTTGATTTGAAACAAGCTTATCAGCAGC
>NW_015714588.1:0-263 GCF_001515625.1 Sinocyclocheilus rhinocerous
ATTTAAATGTTTATATAAAACAAAAGAATTGGAGTAGAAATATTATGTAATTGCAACTTTATTATTATAAAAACTTCATTGAGTGTAATTTAAGTGGTTTTATACAACTGAAGTGAACTAAACTGAAGAATTTAGATAAATAAACTCTAAAATAAACTGCCTGTGAACGATGCATATTAAAGTAGTGTTCATAAGTGCAGCTCTGATTTGTTTACAGGGGTAACCAAGGAAACACTGTATCATTGCTGTCCATAAGCAGCTCT
>NW_015714589.1:0-263 GCF_001515625.1 Sinocyclocheilus rhinocerous
AAAGATAAAGAACTAAGTGAATCACTTAATATATCTAATAGAATTGATGAATGTAAGGCCAGACTGGACAGATGGATGAAGAGAGACATTTCTATATTTGGAAGAATTTTATTGACAAAAGTGGAATCTCTGTCTAGATGCATTTATCCTGCAGCATCCCTTCCCATTTCTAATAAGAAAATTAAGTTAATTAATCAGATGAATTTTAATTACATTTTGAAGAGAAAAGCTCATTATGTTAAAAAAGGGACACTAGTGAAGGA
>NW_015714590.1:0-263 GCF_001515625.1 Sinocyclocheilus rhinocerous
AAAAAAAGTAGATGAGGTGGGTTGTTGATTTTATAAACACTGGAAATCAGATTATTTTTCACAGAGAATCATAACTGTGTTTGTCTCATTTGCCCAGGAACAATTTTTTTTTTCATGAAAAATATGTGAAGAGGAAATGACAGGACAAAGTTAAAGTCAACATGAAAGTTGCCTTTCTTCCCTATTGTGGCATATATTCAACTGAAATGGCTTCTGGAACAAGAAAATCTGTTACTCTGTGTCTACACCGGACACAAGCGGCG
>NW_015714591.1:0-263 GCF_001515625.1 Sinocyclocheilus rhinocerous
TATGCGTGTGTGTGTTTATGTGCATATAAGATCAAAGATTAAAAAAAATCAAAGATCACACAACAGTTCACATATATATACACAACACATATATATATATAACACATATATATAGATCAAACTGTATGAATTATTATTTTTTTTTTAATATATTAATTCAAAATGTTAAAAAAGAATGAAATTTGTGGTGTTTCCACTTAATGTTTTAATCGTTTATTAATTATTAGTAAATCACATGATACATTCATATATATATATATATA
>NW_015714592.1:0-263 GCF_001515625.1 Sinocyclocheilus rhinocerous
AACATTAAATAAGGATCTGTAAAAAAAATCTGAATTGTTTCAGATGTTGTCAATGTTGTTTATTTTAGTGTCTATGAAAATGAAAGTAAATACACTTTGCTTTAATACATCAAAATTCTCATGAGATCACATTGCTGTGAATTATTCTGTAAGAGTGCCTTGTTAGTGAAAATATGGATGAAGACATAATCCTTGAAAGCAAGATTTGATGAAGCAAAAGGCACTTAAGGTTTAGACGACTAATTATGTTAAAAAAGTAATAA
>NW_015714593.1:0-263 GCF_001515625.1 Sinocyclocheilus rhinocerous
TCAATGAGACATATAAGAGAATCACCCTTAGTATCCTGAGCATAGAGCAACCTCTGTCAGAGCCATAGCCTTGTGGACAGCACATCAACGTGAAGGGACAACTACACCTCAGACAACATGGGTTCAAATCCCAGCTAAAGATACTTTCCTGCTCCTATTCAATTCTCACCTGTCCAATTGTTTCCTGTCTCTACTCCTAATGTCCTGACCATTAAAGTTGAAAAACCCCATTGCAATAAAAAAAGCAACAGCAACCTCTGAGC
>NW_015714594.1:0-263 GCF_001515625.1 Sinocyclocheilus rhinocerous
CATAAAAAGAATAAAAGAAGCATAAAAGAAGATACTTTGAGAAATGTTTTGTCCCAAGAACTCAATGGTCACCAAAATGGTTTGGTTCCCAACATTCTTCAAAATACCTTCTTTTGTGTTCTACAGTGGAAATAATGTCATACAGGTTTGGAACTATGTGTGTGAATAAATTATTACACATTTTTCATTTTTGCAGGAAAGAAGAGCTGAACACATTCTTTTCTCATTCTTTTTAAAATTACATTTTAAATTATTTTTATACT
>NW_015714595.1:0-263 GCF_001515625.1 Sinocyclocheilus rhinocerous
ATTATTATTATTATTATTATTATTATTATTTTATTAGGACCAGCAAATGAAAATGTTAAATTAATGTTATTAATTATAAAAAAGGTTATAATTTTTTTTAAATTAAAAACTAATTTAGTAATTTTTTTTTTTAAATACTAATTTAGTACAGTTACTTATGAGCAAAAACATGTAACATTTACCCTGGCCTTAATGTAAAATTCATAATAAGGGATATTCCATGCGTTTTTATATGAATATTATAATTTTAATATGATCAAATA